>NW_027115660.1:230594-237192 GCF_000696795.3 Halyomorpha halys | reverse complement strand
TATTATAAATCTTAGGGAGATTTTGGAAATTATATTTTAGAATTCTCTCTGTTGTACAAACTTAAATTCTTCCTTGATCGCTCTTTACGGTATCTAGTTTGCTATACTTGGTATAGTACTTGGTCTTTAATGTCAATAACATCTAGTAAGTTGGAGCGATTAGACATTCGTTACATGACTTGTGAAGTATGGGTTTTGATGAAATGAGGGCTGAAGATGAAAATTGTCAACTGAATAGATTGAAACATTACAAAAATGCGAAAAATATATAGAATAGAGTTTAACTGTGATAATTTTTTTTTCTCTAGTCTTTTTGATTGATATTTAATAATTAAAAACTAATCCCACAAAAAATGTTTATGTATATATGTTGCTTATAGTTTGATTCATGATGGCCGTAGACTGCTTTGAGTTGCGTTGGGGGGGCGCAAGCAATAAAGAGAACAAAGACTGATGAAGGAGATGTGTCGTGAAGGTCACTGACCAGCAGCTCGGGAGTAAACAAAAGATACGATCGCTTTCTCTCTGTTTAGTCTTTACTCATTATCCGCTACTGTGAGGGCTTCTTGCTTCTTTTTATTTTTCTCAGTCATAAGGTCTAAGATCTTCATCGATCTTGCTGGTCCTTTGCTAGCGATAATCCCCGATATATTGCCACTAATGGATCTTGCTCTTCCCTCAGCTGTGTTGATATGGTTTATTTTCGGAAGACCGAACATCCTATCCAACAGGTTCAAAGATATAACTAGCTTGAACATTTCCTTCAGTTCTCATGTGATTTTTCCAATCTAACCAAGCTGCTATATGTTCCTTCCGGAAACCATTTCCTAACCAAATATTTGGTCAGTATTCCTCTTCTTGGCAAGAAAAATTGTGATACTGGTAAATGATTAGTTGACAAAAAAAGTTTTCATGATTTCATCAGTGTATTGTACATCACCTTAGGGACATCATAACGTCATCTGCATTAAATTTTATTCAACTGCTATTGGTAAAATTAAGGTATGATCACCTCAAAAGATTTTTTTTTGTAAATTAGTGAATTATTTCTTCTATAAAGGTACAGTTAACGTAAAACAGTTTTGGATTCCGGCCACTAGCGACTTTAATCGCGGTGATAAAAACTGTTTTAAAGAGATCGTTAGATTAAAACATTTTCCTTATGGATGTTATTGAAACTGCCTGGATGATCGTTCATTAAGATGCATTTTAACAAGTTATTTCAAGATTAGTGTGAGGACCGTGAGAAGTAATTCCGGTTTAACCGAGTGACGGAAAGTAATTAAGTTTTAATCATAGTTTACGTGCGTTCATTATATCCGGTTGTGTAAAAAGAACCCTATTTCAGAACTACTACCGAATTATCGCAACAGTGTAAATGTTTTTTCTATTACGGTGTTTTACTCAGTAGAGCGACAGGTAACTTTTTATTGACGAATTCGTGTATTTGTATTCTATTTACGATGTTCTATTTCTCCACTGTAAAATCGCTCGACCAGAATTCGCCAATGGAATTATATTGCGAATATTGTTTACTTGGCTTTTTAAGTTCATTTGAGGATTACATTTTCTCTTATCATAAATGGAAATTGATTCATAGTGTTTGTTGTTAGGCACTTCTGAACTCTTATAGAAATTTGGTGAATTACTTAAAAACTTGGAGAAAAATCTATTTATCTGGTTCCTGAACAATGTAGACAGATGAGAAACGTTTTGATGTCCATAAGAAATGATATTATGATCTCGTGTCTCGTTTTGTGATTTTACAATAATACTAGTGAATGGTATAGAAAAAATAATTATTATTATTATCATCTCACCTTTATATACTTTAAGAGCGTTGAAAAGACCCCGCTTCTTAAAAACATGGTCCTAGAGTCGTCAACGACGATCATTTGGTGAATTGTATCCATATTAGCTCTCACAGAACCTGGGTGGTGAGAGATGATTGTGTCCAGAAAATCCATTATTGTATGATTTTCCAATTTTACTTTTGTTGAATTAAAGTGATCTTTTAAACCCACTTCCATGTAATCTAAAAAAATGTGCATTTGTGGTGATTGTATTATTTAAATATATTATTCATGAGTAGAAGAATTAAATTGACTTAGTATGGCGTTGGATGAAGCTGTGCAAATAAGTCTGTTTGAATTAGTTATTTTTAGATTTTAGTTTAACAAAGACAGACTAATGAAGTGTTCAATAAAGTGTTTCATTTATTCAATTGATTATTAATTTGTGCAAGATTTATTATTTATTGTCATTATACTGTTTATTTATTTATTTTTTTAAATAAGTGAATAATTTAATGTGATTGAATTCTAAATTCTTAAACTGTATAAAGTGCTATTGCATTTATTGAGTTGCATATTATTCTAATCTGCCAATGTTGTGTTTAACTAAATTTATTTCATAAGACATGTTTTCAGCAGGCAATTGACGTGACTATTAATTTTTATTGCGGAAGAGTTTCAATCATACTTTAATTTTTATTTTTGTGAACAAGAGTGAAGTCTTCGAAAACCGTTTTATTTCAAAATTTGTCTTGACTTTTGTTTTAATTTTTATGTTTGCAACCTAAAAATACAATTTTTTAAGTAACTGTTTACCCAAGAATTTTTTAAACAGGTTTTAATAAATAATAAAAATTTATCGCTTCTTAAGAATGATTATTGCAAACACAGATTGAAATTAAAAAAAAGTTTCACTTAAAGAATTTATTTCTTATGAACTCTCTGAATAGAAATTTAATTATTAATACAGATTTTCTTTTCTTTAAATAATTAGATTATCCACTATTTTTATTAGTACCGTAAATAATTAACATATATTATTTTCATTAATATGGATTCACGCAATAAATTTGAAAATTTCATATCTTATCAAAAGAGGCAAGTAATGATTTAAAATAAAAATTCGTTCACAACAGGTTTCCGTTAATCTAAAAAATGATAGTAGAGTTTTCTTCTTGAAAAGAAAATATTGCGTGTAAAGTTGTTCGGGTACGATATATTTAGCGTTAGTTTTTTATTTATTTATAACTTTATTCGAAGAGAATCGTTCAATCATTTGCTCACAACTACCTTCTCCCCCAAGCTGGCATTAAAGGTCAAAGTTGAAACTGGCGTCGCTCAAATCAGCAGTTCGTACTAGGAACAATTTACCCTTAGTTTAACAATTCATCTCGGTTATATGATTTTTGTTATAGAACTGGCCTCTAGACAATTGTATGAGTTAAGATTATAAAACATCAGCGACTGAGTTGGCGTCTTGTAACTTCATCGAAACCTACAGTAATACGAATATTTTTTTGACACTGTTTACCTCTGAGGTGCTGAATTTTAATGTTAGTGTATTGTTTTTTACCGTTACTTATTCCTGTTATGTACAAAGAGATTATTTAAATATATCTTCGATACAAAAGGAACATGGAATATTAAGGGAATTGTGAAACGCTTACAATTTCGTTCAGAATGTTGCCTTTTTAATAAGATACTGATAATAGTTCAGGGATAAATACTACTCAAAGCTGTTTGATAAAATTATATACTATACATTTTCTCCCTGTTATTTAAAAGGAAATATTAATAAAATAGTTTTACTTTGCTAGAAATTGATAATTGAAAAATTTCAAATTGCTTCTATAGTGAGGATATGATTGATAGCAGTTTACCTTCAAATATCTTTTCTACCCTCTCTACCTGCAGTACGGTATCCAATAGCTTGTTCAGCTTCATCTCGTACTTTATTTCACTGGGAACGCTGTATATTTCCCTGAGAATGATATCTTCCGAAGCGTGCAATCTCGACTCGGCAGCGTCAAGTTGGCGTGATATCGTCCTCAGTTTGGCTTTCATGCCCCTGTCATCCTTGCAGAGGTAGTCGGGGACGGCATCGGTGACCATCCATACGTTCCATATGCTCTTGACGATGAGGCTTGCAACGGACACAACTTGCAAGAAGCCGCCGTTGACATGGCCGACGAATAACAAACAGCACAAGAGGCGAGCCCATGGCCACATTGCAATCAGACTGGACCCTTCCTCTTAGCCAACATATGGTTCTCGTTACCCCCACCCCCGCTTCCTTCTCTCCATGGAGCCGTACGAACCGAGTCACGCTGATTCAAAGCACTATATCATTACTCATAAGCTCTATGGTTATTTTATTATTTAAAAAACTCGTTTATTCAGAAAGTATTTACAAATGCCATTTATATTTGTTAGTTCCTGGTTCGATTATTACATAACTGTTACTCTTTTCCACAAAGCTTAGCGCCTGCCCTGCCGTTCACCAAAATACTGTAGAACATTACCTTCCTTTTCCTCAATAGAACTAAACTTACAATTGTGCATGTATGTAGTAATTTTATTCGTTGACCTCCGCGAGGTCAATTAAAACATTTCAAGGTTATATTAATGGTACCTTGCAGCTGTTCATAACGTTTCTCGATTATTTAACACAGAGGAGTTTTCATGATTTTTAGTTTAACATGTTTAAGTTTCTTAAATGGATATAACATTTAAATGTGTTAAAACGATATAACATTGAACATGGTTGGGAGTCTGTTAATGAAGAATGACGTCACAAACAGACTAGCTGAGCTCAGTTTTTTTTTAGATCCAATAATTAAAAGTTTGTTAGATAAAGAGATACATTCGGTTTAACATAAGTGTGTTAAATGAGGAAATATTTCCTTCTTTCAGAATGTTAAAATGATATAACATTTAACATAGTTGGGAGTCAGTCTGTTAATTGGTCTGTAAATATAGATTGACGTCACGAAACAGACCAGGTGAGCTCCAAATTTTGTCTGTTTTCGTTTTAAAAGGTTGTTTGCTCGTATTTCGTGTTTGGTTTGCGTAGTTTTGGTTCTAGACATTTTAAAACTCTAATGAAGTAATAGATAAAAATAATAATAACGCAATGGAAAAGAATAGGAGAGAAAACAAGGAACTAGTGAGATGGAGGAGAAATATGATGTAATGAAGCTGTTAGATATTTTATTGTCTTGTAAAGATTATAAGGTTACAAAACAAGCAGGCCAGAAAATCCATTAACATACGTATAATATGGACTTTAAGTCAAGCTGCTCACAATCCTATGCTCACAACATTTAAATTAAGATTAAAATCTGTACCACTACAGCCCATGAAGGATTAAGGGTGTAGTACTTTGTTAGGAAGCACTGTTACTAGGCCAATGGTTGTGCAAGGAGGTGATTAGGTCAGAATCAGCTCGACCGCCAGATTTTTACTCAAGGGTATCCGCTTTATGAGGCTGGTTGTACTCCAGGAGGGCTCACGGCTACAGTGTAACACTTATAACATTTAGCATGTTAAAAAAATGTACGTTTATCACAACATTTTACAATTTAACACCGTTATTTTATTTACGTATCTTTTTTTTTTTTCGGTGAAATTAGCATTCGTAGATAAAGATACCGGTGAATGGTAAGTGGACAGGAAGTCTTCCATTTCTTGTGGTCAAGAGAAATTCGACGTGGGTGATGTGGAATGTTAGTCCGAGTTTAAAAACTTAATAGTGAACCGAATTAAAACTATTCCGCATTTTCAGTGCTAAAGCTATCAACCATTTTTTAAATTTGAGGCATTCGGTCCTGAAACATGGTAACTAAAGTTTTTTATGAATTGTAGTTTTTAGCATTGCCCTGTTGTTTAGACAGATTTCATAAATTGTTAAAAAAATCTTTAGGAAATTTATTTCGTTAAGAGAATAAATAATGTCGACATTAACTTGGGCTAAACTAATCTTGTTTCTACGTAAAATATTATGATTAGCAAACATTCTCATTATAAAAGTTTTCATTTTGTCAGTTACCATGTTTTACGTCCGAACGCCTTAATTGCTAAGAAATATGAGTGAAAATATTTTCACGTCGGAAAAGTGAATTTTAGAAGTAATTCACCATAATTTCTAATCACTTGGTGAACAGAAGTAATTCATTCGTGCCGGATGTTAAGTGACGTCAGACGTTGAGATACGTGGGACATGTTACTGTTATTTTGTATATAGTAATTAAAAGATGGGAAAAGAATTGAAGACTTCCTCTTGTGGTCATCTATATGAACCTCTTGGTAAGGACCTCTCTATATCAGGGAGACTTCTATTTATAGGACGATTTTAAATATACCGTCACCTAAAGTGTATCAAAACAATGCTTTTAAAACCTCTTTTTAAGGTGCTATCTAGACCTCTTAATAAAAGACTGCATAAGATTAGTTTCAAATAATTTTCCTAGAATGCATTATTCTGCGGTTAAAAAAACTTCCTTTTTCCATTTTGTCTTTTTTTTTTTTTTTTTTTTTTTTTCCAAAAAGGCCTATTTTAAATGTATATTTCCATTTCGTTTTACTTTCTTTCAAATCTTCGCAGTTACATGTCTCCAACCCGTAAAATCCTTTCTACTATGACTGCTCCTTATTCAGTGGTTTCACTAGGATAGTAACCATGACTGCTCCTTTCTCAGTGGCTTCACTGGGATAGTAACCATGACTGCTCCTTTCTCACTGGGATAGCAACCATGACTGCTTCTTACTCAGTGGTTTCACTGGGATAGTAACCATGACTGCTCCTT
>NW_027115660.1:218176-229516 GCF_000696795.3 Halyomorpha halys | reverse complement strand
TGCCATTGATCTTTGACTTCCTTTACAAGAGGCCTGCATATCTCTGACGAAGTTAAAATTGTTTTACCCCGTAAGTATCCATGATCTGTTAGTTGTATAAAGTTTTTGAGATGTTAAAATTATTCTATTGTGAGCAGCCTAATTTAAATTCCATATTATATGTTAAATGCAGAGGAGATCCTAACGTATTTTCTGAACAATTTGTTCTGTAATCTTTACGAGAAAATAAAATCTCCTACAGCTTCGTCACATTATCTTTTCTCTATCTCACTGGTTCCTTGTTTCTTCTCCTGTTTTCACATCACTTTATTATTATATTTATTCATTACATTATTAGAGTTTAAAAAGTTCCAAAACAAAAACGACACGAACTACGAGAACGAATCTATCAAAAAGACAACAGACAATAAAAATAATAAAATAAAATTTACTGTCATAAGTTTTATGTTTATTCATCATAACAAACATCTTCTTCCGAGTTATTTAAATGTAAATTTTGATCTCCACGTGTTCTTAATGTACTGTAAAATTCGTGTTTAATTGGAAGTTTATACTTCAATAAACTCATGAAGTCTTTTTTTGTTTCTTTTGACATTGTTCTGCCATTATGATTTAATATTGGTTAAGCTATATTTTTTAAAATAACTGGCCTAACTTTTTTTTTTATATCAATTACATGGAAGGTATCATCCATTACATTATTAGAAGGTCCGAACAAAAACTTCATGAACTACGAGCAACAAATCTATCAAAATGACAACTGACAAAATGGTGTGGATGTGGAGCTCAGCTGACGTCATTGTTCATTTACTGACCTATTAAATAACTCTCAACTATGTTAAATTTGATACCGTTTTAACATGTTAAAAGAAGGAAATATTTCCTCATTTAACACATTTTTACATGTTAAACTAAATATATCTAGCAAACCTTCATTCCTGCTTTTGTCTCTAACCACTCACTCTGACTGACTTATTATTGTATCTAAAAAAAAAAAACACTATGGCCGGGATTGAAAAAAACTGATTCTAATTAGTTTAAAAAAAAATATCCTAGAACCTTAGAACTTGGAACTTTAGAAAAAAATACAAGTATTTCGAATAAGATACAAATTCTATATTAATTGGAGTATTATACCCACTCTTTTGAAAGAAAATCTAATTCTCTAAAAAACACTACTAACTTCATCTAAAACCGACGACTATTAGCAAAGATACGGCGAATTGATCAACATTTATATTACAAATATCCTGGGTAAGTTCCCATGGAAACTCATTTTATTCTTATAATAAAAACTGCCTACGCGTGTCTGTAGCCACTCTCTCTCGAACTAATTAATCACTGTATATCAGAAACGACAATGTAACTGGAATTAATAATAGTGGCTCTCCTTATGTAACATATTAGAAACATAAGGGCTGGTTCAAAAGTAATTCGGACTTATTTAAGTTGTTGAAAAAAAAAAAAATGTATTTCGAAAACGAAAAGGGTTATTATTACAGGGAGTCCTTGCTAGGTTTTTAAATAGTATTATGATGTATAATATTATTATGGTTATATTTTTAATATTACATGGTTACATTTTTAATATTAATTTAGTTAGGTTATTTTTAGAAAGTTTTAAAACAAAGGATTGAGTTTCCAAAATAACTCTATGTCCAATGTCCAAATATACTAATTTTGTGTTATGCCATTTGTTAATTCGAAAACGTGGGAGTAATGAATGAAATTAAAGTTAATGTCCTGATCTAACTAGATCTCATGTTGGAGACTTTCCAAAGTACCAATGTTAAATCTACAATAAAATAAACATCGACCAATGCGGACTGAAACAGCTTTGTCTCAAAACGAATAAAATGGACATTGACTTTTCTCTTACCAAGATACAGAATTTATTATAGAAGTATTATCAATTAAGGCCTTATCCTGGCTCGAAAACATAAACTAACATCAAAGCAGATTAGGGATATTGCACATTTCATTTCTACAGTTTAAATAAATACATAATTAACTGAATCACTTAACAATTATTTTCTTTTTTTTTTAACTGGTTACTTATTTAATGTTATTTGAAGTTAGATAAAGGGACGGATTATAAAATTTTGACTCAGGAAGACAATTACAAATTTAATTTTAAAGATGGAGAGTTGTATCCTTGTCATTAAATACATCATAAAATTATTCTCTGCAGAATAAACTTGAAAATGATTGGTTTGTTCATCAAGGGATTAAAAGGACAAATAAAACTGATTATTTTTTTTATAGCTTTAAGAGACTACAAGGAACTTTATTCTATTATTTTAAACAATTTTATTTAATTTAAATTAACCAAAATTATAATAAATTAAGATTGTATTATGGGGCGGGATGTGGCCCGCACTTGCCCCTATGCTCACATCCGCTCTTAGCCCAGCACGAAATATATAAGCGGTGAGAGCTTAGTCCTTAGTTTAAGCTTCAGACATATCAAATATTACCACTAGTAAAACTTAACCTATAAATTAACTCTTCATAGTATGAACCTATCGTGAACAAAAATTGAAAAACAGCTCCAACTTTGATAATAATGCTCAGTTGCTTTAGTAACAGCCAACTTCTAATCGATCATAATCAGTGTAGAAATAAAACCTCCATCTTGTCCCCACAAATTATTATCCTTTCTTATAATGATTATTTTATTTTTCCATTTTGAAGTAGTTCATGGAATGGATTCGAACTTGTGGCATCTGTGAGGTATTTCGAGTCAAATGCTATATAAATTAAATATTCGTCGAGTGTCAATCCTTCAGTATTCGGTTCCCATAGTAAGTTGGACCACCTGGCACTTATGCACGTTTCGGTCTCAGGAAACGACGCCATTTTCGTTCAAGGAACAGATGCAATCCTGCAACAATACTTCTCAATCCACATTAGGTACATTAGGTGGTAACACGGTCAGAATGCTTTATTAATACTGATTAATATTCATTGATAAGATAAATAACAGTTCCTAATTTATTTTAAGATCCAATTTTATTTGTTTTTTCTGGAAAATAATAAACTTTTGAAGTCTATTCAAGGTCATCGGGGAGCGGTGACAGTTGATTTTATATTCGTTTCTTTTTTTGGACTATACCATAAAAATGGGTCTTAACCTTTTTTTCGATGGTTTTAGGTTTTGCACACCTCTACTGGCACCCCTTTCCCAAAATTGAGCTGTAGAGTTAAAAATGTGTAGGTGAAATGAGTTGATGTTAAAGAAGTGCAGTGTGGGGGATTACACTATTTCCTTTCTCACTAAATTTTTTGAGGTTTTAAGATTTTGCACGCCGCCATAAGTTCTCCTAATTGAAGTTAGTGGATTGAAAATTTGTTTGTGAATGGAGTTGGTGTTAACGTTTTGGTATCCCTACTTATTTCGCTTCATCCTTCCTCTATCTCACAATTTTAAGCATTAAACAATCAAATCACTTTTCTTCCATTTTTTCAAAGAAAATCTGCAGGAAAATACGAACTTAGTAAAACAGCTCTGCAACCTTAAGATAAGATGTGCGACAGTACCTAACTCTCTGAGGAAAAATTTTAATATAGAGAATATATCTAGGTTTCATTGTTAGTTACATTTGGAGTAGTGTTTTTCCTCAATATTTTGTCTTACTTGTCAATATAATCACTATAATTTACTGGTTGTAATAATTACTGAATGGAATGAAGAGGATAAATCCTTAAAGAATTCTAGAAATCAGTGTTGACTAGATAATCGGTAGCTACAGACATGAGCTTACGTTATCAATCCGATTAACGACATAATATACCTAAGTTTATTTTTTAATTCAGCTATTCGTCATATAAATTTCGGTGATATAGATAAAGGAGCTAATACATTTGAACTGGTAAAGAGGTTTTAGCATTTCAGATCTTTTTGGTAATTAGAAAAAACGAAATTGGTCTGGAAATAAAGGTGGGATTGCAGAGTGGGAAATACGTGTTACTTTTCTAATTTCGAAATTGCTTAGCTGTCACCTTATGTTCAAAAGCTTTAAAAACCTAGAATTTTCAAAACTAGTATCCTTCGTCCCGTTCGGTGCATGAGTGAAAGAGTTGTGCCTTAAGGTTTTTGAAAATAAAATATTGCATTAAATATTCGGACCGAAGAAAGATGAGTAGACCAGCGAATTCAAAGGGTATACAATGCTTAGCCTGAGCTAAGTTGAAGTGCTTAGTAAGTAAAGTATTTAATAATAATAATAATAAATACTCATCCCAATGGTTAACCGAAGGATAAGGATTGCTTCCAGATTGATCTTGTGGATTTGGGTTTGGACGGGCTTCATTGGGTAGATGTGGGTATACAGCGATTGGTGGTTTCGGCATCGAACCTTCGGGTTTGCTAAGCCCTTATTATTTTATTCGTCATATTGTTATTATTATGATAAGCCAAAATAAAAAAAATTAAGACTTTTTGACAAATGTGAGCTTACAAATCTTAAAATCAGCCTCTGTTGAAAAGGTATCTGAGGTTTAATGCCTTCTAATACTATCTGTTTCTGCCAGGACATTTAATACTCTTATGGAATGATATTATAGGTATCTGCTCTTATCTTCCGATAATATATTTTCGATACCCTATCTCAACTAACGCCATGTCGAATCTACCATCGTATCAAAACATCAGTAAGCCGGCCTAGTGGCCCTGGCACCTTTAGGTCTTATAGTTACACACCTAACACTCGTGACACCAAAAGGAGAGAGGGAGAAGGAAGAGAAAAAAAAACAGAACATATTATTAACAATTTTGTTTGGTTGTACTGAGGGGTTCCTTAGAGTATGCCCGAAACGTTATGAAGTATGAACGATAGACCCTAAATACAACAGAAACGTTCATTTGGGCTATGGTCATATTCCAAATAAGGAAGGAATTGATAATTATTTACATGTTATTATTACCAGCAATATTTAGTGTTTTTATTAAATCTTATTTTAAGTTAATTTCCATAATTGAAGAACTAAATGAAACCTAAATGTATTTAATATCTTATCCATGATTCGTCTAACCTAATATTAATTTTTAGTTTTGTGAAATTATTATTTATTTGAATTTTTTTTTAATGACAGACAAGTTTGTAAATATAAATAGTAGTTGTAACTGAATAAAAATTCAATTTCGTTCAATATGAAACTAACAACTATAGAACCTCCTATTATGCTTTGAATTTATGTCGAGAAGTTTGGCTGAATTTGAAAATAAGGTACAACAGATGCAATCGTACAAAAAAAAATCAGGTGCTACTTGTTCTTGAAGACAACTGTATCTAACCTACTATTCTACCATTTAAAATTATCTAAATTTTAATATTATTTTATTTATCGCTTCTTCTTCATCAAAAAATCTAACCACTTAAGAAAACAACACAATATTTATCCAAATAATATTTCCTCTTTTTTTTACGACCTACCAACATTAAAATATCTCAAATGCTTACACCTAGATTACATATATACCTTAATATGAATATATTATTTGACAAGCGTAAGAGAAATAAATCAGCTTGCGAAAGAAAATTACTGAACGCAGAATATGCTATCTGTAAAAAAAATAAAAATAATGCGTCATCAACTGACCGGTCTACGATAATGACTCTCCGCTGACAAAGCGATCTTTCAGTTCTGCCTACCTCGCAGTCTTAATGTATATATTTTAATGGAACAATTACTTCTTGAATACAGTACATGCTTATCTTATGTAGGGGCGTACGCAGAATTCTTTTTTACGAGGGGGGTTTAATAAGAAGACATTATGTTGAGAGATAAGAAAAATCATATTTTTCTACATCCTCCTGATCTCTTCTGCGTACCCTACAGATAGTATGGAACTGAAAAATGAAACATGTGCTCGGTATCTCGAGGACAATTTTAATCTCATGTTATAATATCGCTTCCTCTTCCGTTTATATATTATTTCATCGCATTATCTTATTGTTAATACAATAATATGGATTGCATTTAATTCATGTGGATAGTTGTTTATTTGTATTCAGCATGTTTATATTTTACGCATCTCTTTTCTTAAGTACTAGTTTTTAACGATTGATTCTTATTAAACATAATGACTGTTATTGAGGTTCAAAAATAATAGAAATGAAAGTAACAGGTTTGGTTAGTTCCAAGTTGGAACTATTTATTCAAGAATACTTTCATGAGCTGTTAGTTATCCTGACTAGCTTTCTGTTATTTTCCCATCTAAAATCTCGTTTGGCTGCTTAAATTAGGAAGATCAATTCGTTATTTTTTGCTGTTATTTCGTTTTATTCGCTATAATTACTTACTATTAATCGTTAAAAGTCATCCCGGTTTAATTAACACTGTATCATTTCTTTTATTTGATTGATCTCAACTTCAAAAAAATAAATAAAACTTTTAATTTTATAATGGTTCTATTCGAAAGAGTGTGCCGTAGACTTATATGGTAATACCTTAACCTGATGGAATCCTCCCCTTTCAGACTATCCTAAACTTATCTTGTTAAAAAATAATCCCATTTTACGCTACTATCTTAGAAATAGGTCCAGTGCAAAATAAATTTAAAAAATGTCCTCCGAGTGCATTATCGCATTTTCTCGAAAGTTTTATCTTCTGGAAATTTCTATTGGGTTGGTAATTAATTTCAAGTCTAAGGATTTTTCGTTTGAGAATGATATTTACGGGATGGGATGGTAAGATTAGTGTATCCAGGAAGGAATTTTTTTCATGCATAAACGAAATTTGTTGACGGATTCTTATGATATTGATACCTTTTTAATGTATTTATTGAAATTTACAACTATATATTATAATATATTTAGTAAATTTGATCTCAGTTATAATGGAGTAATACAGGCGTGTAGAGAACTACCCACTGGTAGGTAGCACTCTAATGACGTTTTTACACTAGCAGGTCTCGTGGCCATCTTCTTTTTAGGTGCCTTGGAGGATTGTCAGGAATGGAAGAGATTGCAAGGTTAGAAACTAGTGGGTTTGGATGCTTATAATGTAAGGAATGATATCTGGTTCGGGCTAGATCGGTTACATAGGGAACATTAAGGTCTTTATGTATGATTTTATTTGTGACAAAGTAAGGAGCATTGAGGATTTTACGAAGGATTTTGGATTGTAAATATTGGATACGAAAGGAATTAGAAGGTTTAGTGGAGCCCCAAGGCTGAACTCTGTATGTCCAGATAGACCTTATAATAGTCATGTAGATCAGTTTTTGTAATGGATTGGAAGTTTAGACCGTTTGTCTGTGCTGTAATAGTTGAAATCGACGTGCAGTTTCCTTTCTTTTCTGTGTTGTTTGAGGATTCCTGGTTAGTCGTTTGTTCAGACGTAGTCCAAGGTAGCGGATCTGTTCGACTAGGATAAGAACAGTATTATTAATGGAAACTGTTGGGCACTCGGTAGGTTTAGGACGAAGGTGATTTGAGGGGATTCGTTGGAATTTATCTTCATCCCCCAATTACACCACTCTTCGAGGGCTGTGATATGGTATTGGAGAGTTTGGGATACAATTAAAGGGTTATTATTAACTGCGAGCACACTATATTGATACTAAATACTCTAATGTCCGATGTTCCTCCAATTTCATACCAATTCAATTTATTTTAGAAATTAAGGTAAAAATAAGAATAAGAAACAAAGGTGTACAGAGAAAAATAGATATACGTATCTATAAGCTGAATTAATGGAAGGAATGTTATAAATAATATAGTATAGAGGGTCAGTTCGGTAATAACCCCCCGCTCAGTTCCTGAAAATGCGATCAACGGTTCTATCGATTATGCCGGAACAGAAATTTGACTACAGGCCGACAGGCAAGCATGTTACTATATTTGTCACTTCATGCCGGGAACCTAAAATGCGATTGAAAATTTTCGATGCTGAGAATACAATTTTTTTTTAATTTCTTCCATAATTGTACTACAATACTGTTTGGTCGGGGAAAGTTGTGCTGCTATCTATATCGGTTCTATTAAACCTGGATAAAATATAATTATAAAATTTGGGCTAGTAATAAAATAAATCTTAATTAGCTTGTTGAAAGTGGATAAGTATTAATAAAAGAAAAAAAAAATTAGGTTGAATTATATGAAATTTTTTATGATAATATGAAAAATTAGATAACGATGCTTACGTTACATTTTACTTTTTGAAATCAACTTGTCTTTTAGAAAATCTTATATGGAAATCATCCTGAAATAATAATTTTTCTGTAAATAAAAATGGAAACTTTATTTTTGTCTGTCTGTAAGCGTATAAATGAAGTGCAAAAGCTTCTGAAATAAGATTCCTAATGGCAATAAAAAGAGAAATCAGAAGATATCGCTTCCTTAATACAACCTACATTCGAATCGAAGTTCTTTAAAAAAAAAGTATGAGATAACTGTCCACACGGTGCGTTGTGCTCGTTTGAAGAGTGGAAATCAAACGCCTTGCCTAAGTGAGGTAGGAAACTCGGTTGACTAAAAGAAACATCATATCTTGGGGGAAGGATGGTGCTTTTGCAATTGTAGGGTTAGTATCGATGTATCGATACTGTTAAAGAAAGTTGTAGAGGAACTCTTATCGTGACGAATTTCAACTGTTATTTTAAATTATTAACGCCAGTTTGAACTAGTTATTTTAAAATTGATAGTTTTGCTCATCGATAGATAAAAACACTTTCGTGTTGTTTCCTCACATAGATTAGATCCCTTCATGTTGTCACGTTCCATCGATCCTTCAGCTAAAAACAATATGAATTTACATATTACCAATTTAGTTTTATTTTATATTTATTTTCTCCTCATTTCACTAATGCTTGTTCATATCGTCTAATGTGTACGTTTTCATTTTTTACTTTTATCTCCGCCTAGCATGCATGATAGATAACGAGAAGTTCTCCCAGACCAAGCCCGTCTACCAGTCCAGTGACGACCTCTAATCTCGATCACTACAACTAAAATATGAGTCAGCTTGAGGGATTAGATTGACTAACGGTTTCTCTTGCCCCCTGTACCCACTAAGGATTTTACCTGCCCGGTTTCCTGTATGAGTTTGATCCGGAAAACTTTTGCACACGAGCCGGATTTCTACCGGGCCGGTTTGCTCTTGTACTTGTTAAACTTAGGTTAGTAAGTAGGTAGTCATGCAGTCCTCTCGCTTCCAGAATGAATAGAAGGCGCTTGATTGCAATGTGGTAGTAACGTCCTATAAGGGATCGGCGTAGTAACTATCCTTATTGGGTCCATCCTATTAACAAAAAAAGATTTAAAGCTAAATATCTGTTTCATCACAAGTTTTTAACTACTATAGGACGGCCATGGCATCCCTCGATGAATCATGCAATCGATTAAAAGATTGTCTCCAGCGGCAGAACACCAAAATGCAATAAGAGGAAGCTCTGCTTCTAGTTTAAAATGAAAACTTCAATTCCAGTCATTTTTATGCTTCATGATTTGTTAAAAGTATTTAAACTGATTCATTGTTACATAGTTAATATTTATTTAGTGATAATACATTTTTAAAACATTACAGGCGATAAAATAAATTAGAATCACAATGTTGTGAAGGCACGTGCAAATCGCATTGTTTCAAGGAAATAAATCAAATTGGAAATTTACCAGTCATATTCAGGATATTCCTGAAGAAATAAACTAAAACGTTCATATTTTAAAAATCAGTTAAAAAAAGATAACATTCTGAAATAAATACCTTGGACCTTCGCTATAACACTGTTCATTATATCGGGGGCTTGGATATTGGACTTGGGGGTTACAGCCCTTGTCTCTTTCATTGAATAACCTTCAATATTTTTTTTGTTTCTCTACACTATAGAACAGAGTATAATTGAAGTAATTAAGCACATTATATATGAACATGTAGTTTCGTACTTTATTTGATCAGTCTTGGTGTAGGAACATAAACTGTCTATTGAGCCCGTAAAACGTCTGCATGCTGCTTCTATTAAACTAAAAGTTATGAAGGACGATCTAAATGATATAGTAAAACTTTAAAATAGATAAATTTTTTGAAAATCAATTACAGAAACTAGACAAATAGCCCTTAAAGGAATATCTATCTGTTATTTATATCTAACTATAGAAGAACAACTCCTGTTTTTAATAAATCATCTTTTATTGCATAAATGTAGATATAATTTTCCTTATGATTTATATTCTTCCCCCACTATAGCGCGGTTACTGCTATAAAGCGGGTTTGTTTTATTTCCACTTGGCCCGTATTATACCGATGGTCCGCTTTAATTTTTAGATAAAATATGTAATTGAATTACAAGCACTGGTCTTGTAGTCTTTGAGCCGTAGTACTTAGAGGTATGCTTGTCCGCACCCAGGTTTTCTTGCTGGTTTATTGGCAAAAGTAAGTTTCAAAACTCAAAAGGACATGTGTTTGTAGCGTGTCAATTGGTTCCAAACCATCTTTGGTGTTCCAACCCCCTTTTTTTTTTTTTTTTTTTTTATAGTTTTCATTCGCACTTGTAAATACAGCCTGAAGGAATGTTAATGAGCTGCAGCCTCTGTAGGATGTAGGGACTGGGGTAGAGGCTCTTCTCTCTACAACCATTTTGAATAGAACTGGCTAAGGCGCTGTGTGCTGTAAAAAAAGGCTTTGCCTGGGTTCTAGTTCCATTGTATATATTTTAAACTGCTAGTGCGGGATTTCTGGGGAGTCAAGAGAAACAGTTCATACAGAGTAGAACACAGGTCTCCATTTATCATCAGTCTCCATTTATCATCGCTATTCCACTGTACCACTGTATAGCACTGTACCGGGCAGCCTTGCTCTGGCCGGGCACCGAAATTACCATTACGACATGGCAGTTGCAGGAGGCAGTGGCCTTGATCTGATGTCTCTCCTATCTCCCGACCAGGATAACCTAGGAATTGAAGACATGGCAGAAGCTCCTCCTGTGAACAAAGGAGCGAAGAGAGTACTGGATGAAGGGTGGACACTTGTGCCCCAGGCCAAGCACGCGTACAGAGAAAGGCGCAAAGTGGACATCTCAGTGGCTAATCCCACTCCGGTCCACAATAAATGGGGCATCTTCCAGCGGGACCAGCAGCCCCCACAGCAGCAGCGCTCCCATCAGCAGCCAAAGGCGAGACGTCCACCTCCAATCATCATTTCTCCTGCCATGGCGCAACAATCCGTTAAAGAAATGCGATCATTAGGATTACAAAATTTTCTATTAATAATTCCTCGCAGGAGACCCGTTTGTACCTCGACACAGAAGATGACCACAAACAGGTCAGTGAACTCATGAAGAAAACTGGACTAATCCAGTTCCACACATTTGCTCCACGAGGGACGAAGAGGTCCAAAAAG
>NW_027115660.1:194878-214732 GCF_000696795.3 Halyomorpha halys | reverse complement strand
TGTAAAGTTTCAAAGAACTTGTAAATTTTGTAAATCAATGAAAAAAAAACATGCAAACGTGGTCGTTCTGCCCATGTAAGTACCTTACAATTCCTTCATCATTTCTCCATTTCCATAGTCAAACAATAATATTAATTTCTTTAAAAAAATTGAATAATGAGTCGACTGTTAACTAATTATTGCTATTAAATATATTAAAGAAGAAGTTTGTAGCTGGCGTGTTTAAAATTTTAACTTTCGTTGGAAAAATAATATAATGGGAGGTACTTGTATTTAAAATAAAAACCACCAAAATCTTTATTGTTTCAAGATATTCCAATGTGGAGCATTACTACTTGTACTATAAAAATAAAGATGAACTGTACGCTAATAATTTGATGTTACATATCGCGGGCTATAACTTCCTCGTAGCTTCCACAATAAAAAGAAAATCAGATAAAAACTAAGGAAGGAATTGTTGAAAATGATAGTTGACTACTACTGACTCACTATTTTGATATTACTATCACGGCAGTTTCCGTGGCATGACTAGGCCTTAAATGTTCCTTTACTACATTTAAGGTCCACGAAGCCATTTAATTTTGCAAGAGAGAGGATGGATAGCACTTGCGAAAAGGAAATGATAATTGAACTCGGAAAGGTAGGACTGATAAAGCGGGAGTCGACTTGTGTCAATACCAGAAGTGTGCACGCCTCTCGTCGTTACTAACCATCCTAGAAGTTTACAAAACTGTTATCCTTCTTACTGATCTTTATCCTTGCCTCTTATAGTAAGGCAATAACAGCGCTTTAACCTTTTTGAAAATAAAGTATTACGTAAAATATTCGGACCAACAAATGATGAGTTGTTACCTAGGGAATATTGGAATACAATGGAATTGCAACTGGTAAATATTCAGGTTATAGCTTTGCGGCGAATAAGATATACGTATAAGGTTGTAGGGTTTAGTGACGAACGAATCCCTAAAATGTTAATAAATCCTGACCAGAAGCGTAGGTGGGAGGATTGTATCAAGATTAGTAGATTTGAGTTTGTAAGGGTATCACAGGACAGATGTATGTAGAAAGCAGTTGGGGTATCGGCATCGAACCGCGGGTTCGCTAAACCTTTATTATTTTATTCGTCATATTATTATTATTACCATTATAAGTCATAGTTTAAAATTGTTTTAATTAAAAAATTTAGACTTTTTAACACTTATAAATAAGTAATGTAAACTCATTATTTAATGATAGTCTTCCAGCTAATGAGATTCCTTTCCTTGTATTATCTCACATTTATGTAGGTCTGATATTCTAATAGTGTTTTTTTTTTTGTTATTTGGTCAACAAATCGACAGTACTTAATATATTCAGAAATTTGTGAAATAACTTTTTTTAATAGTAATTTCGTGACATTGACAGCTCATAAAGTTTTCGTGTGAAAATTTAATTTTTAGCTTACAAATCTTAAAAGCTGCCCCTATTGAATAGGTATCTGCCTTATAATCATTATATATTTCTTACTAGAAAATATTACTGAGGCTATCGGGCTATAGTGACAGTTTTCGCCGAATACTTGAACAGTTGGAACTCTTATCGTGCGCCTTGAAGTTCTCCAAGTAACCTATTACAAAGATTGGAGTCACACACATTTGACTATTTTGGGCGGCCACTTTTTTACAATCATTAATCTTATTTTCGTTGCTGGATCTTTATATATCTCCCACATACATACAGGCATCCTCATTTTTTTTATATAGTTTTTTTTTCCATTTTCTTGTGAAATATGAAGTAAAAAGAGAAAACGGGGTTTTAATTTTGAAAATAAAAATGTTTCTGCTACGGTTGACCGTTTGTAAAATATTTCTCGGGGAAAAAAATCACATCCAATTATATTTAAAAAAAAATAGTACAAATCGCCTACTACGAGATAAACGATCATGGGACCTAACCTAAGATGTTTATGATGAAAGCGGGCTAAGCTTACTTCCTATTCGTCAGGACATTTAAAATAACATTACGGAAAAGGTGATAAATTAATAAAAACGGAGATTTTGTTTTCAATTTGAAGAAGTTTGTGCTATCAAAAAAGCTTCAATCGTTTTCGAGATATTTTTTGAAGGGGAAAAAACTAATTTTTTTAACTAAGTTCCTCACTCAAGATCAGTTCCTGTTGATGGAGACTTTGATATTAGCCTCACTAGATTTCCCTGTACATGTTGTACAAAATAATAATAACTTCTGAATTCAAGCTCCAGAAAAATTTTAACTTATTTTGATTAGACTAAATGAGACCTGAATGACTTCCGTCGGATCCGTTCTTTCTCTGCTTCATAGTTCCTGGAACAGGAACAGGAAATGATGTGATTCAATGCCATGGAATGTTATGAACCCAGCTGGAAGAATATAGTACGACTCGATGTACGTCATCTTTAATCGATTTTTTATATTGTTTTTTTTTTTTTATGTATGTTCCTACAAAGATTTTCTTTGTTCGTAGTTAAAAAGCAGCATAACGCATGTATAGCCTGATACATGTATGAATAATAAATACTTCGTTGCATGTAACATGTACTAAATAAGGAATCTTCTCTCAGAGTTACTTTGTGAAGACAATAATTATAAAGCTATGTTAATAAAAATTGTTAAAATTAATTATTATTCTGCCTTTCGTTTTATATATGCTATTTTGTATTAGGTATGGTCTATTACCTTGAAAAACTAAGGTTAATCTGTATTATATTTCATTATTCAATATGTATTTTAAAAAAAAATTAATTGCGAAAATTTAACCAAAATTGGTATATGTCATGTTGAAAAATTCTCAATCAGTTTTCGCGATAACCTTATAATTGGCCCCAATATCAGTGAACCTCTGAAATACGTAGTAAAAAAAATTTACGACGCGATTTCCTTAGTAAAAAATCTGATGATAAGTTTTTAATCAGGAATATACCCTAATTTAGAAATCCTTTTATCCTTATTTAATCCAGGTATTAATTTGTTGTTTTTTAGTTTAATTTAATTTAAATAATAGTAATATATTAGTTTGTTTTTGAGGCAAGTCTCATGCTAATAGGGTTAGCCATTACAATAAATTGTTAACGTTTGCATTCAAATAGAACAATAAATTCAAAATCAATGCACAATACTAGGCGATAAACCTGGACATGTTATTTACTTTCCTCACAATTAGAAATTAACCTAAAACTAAGAAAGATAATGACTATTTACCATTATCAAATAGAAATTCTACACATCTTGTTTAGAAGATAAGTATCTGGATCAAATTTGGAACTTTTGTGTTACATTTGCAAACGTTAATTTAACATCCCATTATGTGGGCACTGACAGCATTTTATACAAATAATTTGGGCTAATATTATTGACATTTGGTATGCTTCAGTCCCCCTCCTGTGAGAGGCAACTTGACAAAAAATGAGGGCAATCCTCCAATGCTGTTCCAGGACAAGGCCTCCATGGGTTCAAAGTAACTTGTAGATTATATCCTATTTTAGGAACAGTATCTCTTTTATTAAGTTAATTGGACACCTTTTTTTCCCACTCTTCTTTCCTCTCATAATTTTTTTTTTATTGCATAAATATATAATATACAATATTTAGCATATTGTTTTGGAATACCCCCTTATACAATACAGTTTTCATCATACTAATTACATTTTACATTATTGAATTAAAATAAAATATATAACATTTGAATTACAATAAAAAAAATAATATGAATAGAATAAAATACATATCATTGAGTAACATGGAATTCATATCATTGATTTATATTTACTTTAATATATGTGTGGTTCTATTGTGTTTATATTCTATAGGGGTTTTAGTTTTAGTATAATTTCCTATTTTGTGATTAGAGGGTTTAATGAGTTGGGGTAAGACTGGAAGAAATTATGTGTCAATTTATATATGTATTCCTGTTTGGTGTTGTTTAAATCAGAGTGCGTTTTAAATACTATAGTATAATATTAACAATTATGAGGCATTCGTTTTGGAATACTTGTATGGAATTTTTTTTTTGTGTTAGTTGAACTAGTAAAGCTCCATGTGGGGCAGGTATAAGTTAAGATGGGTCTTAGTATCTCTTTATATAATACAATATTATTTCTACTGGATAATTTTGATTTTTTATTAAAGTATGGATACATTTTATATAAAATTTTCTTTGCATTTTCCAATTCTGAATTGATGTGGTGGTTATATAATAGTTTGCTGTCTAAGTGACTCCTAAGTATTTAATCCTCTCACCATTATAAAAAAACTTCGTCTATTTGTCTAAAATATTGTTTATTTTTTCATTTTCAGGTGGCTTTTTATGAAATCCTGAACGGGCTTTGGGTTCGGAACGGCTTACAGATTAAAGGCCAAGCAATGACCTATGTGCAATGTAATTTTTGTAATTCCATGGTTGACGCTGATTTGTATCTTCTTCAAGTATGTGCAACTGTTCTTCCGCCCTCATTTTTCATTCCAACCGTCCTCCAGAGGCAAGTATTTTTTTTATTATTATTAGTTTATTTTAAATAAGCATATTTTCTAAATTATTAGTATAGTACTTTTTATCTATCATTTTGGTGATCTAACTGTCAGTTTGCTTAAGCATAGATAGTTGGTTGTGTCTTATCACTGTTTAATAGTCTTATCACTCTGCTTGACCAACTTTCCATATTAACTAGCAATATAAAGAAAATTGATAAAGCACTAAGAAAATAAAAAGTTTTATAAAACAAAAAAAAATCTGACTTTGTATCTACTATTGAAGTATGAAATCATCTGTGAACTCAAATTAAATCTATACCTAAAGATTTTTTCTTTAGATTATTTTAAATCAGTGTAATAAAATTTACTTCATTATACAACAGACCCTTCTACCAGAAAGTGTCAATCTGACCACAACTATTTAAAAATGTAATACAATTCTTGAAAAAGTTGCTAACTACCTTTTTACCGTTCATATTAAATTTTGGTTGTCAGTCGTACATGAATATGTTACGTTCATGAAACAAAAATATTTAAGGGAATGTCGCGGTAAATGGATGGCGTCTTGGTGAATGAATAACACTGTTATGTTTTATGGGGCTTTGTCATTTGTTCTTCTTATCATTCTTTCACATGATTGACCAATTTATAAGCAAGATTATAGCAAAGAAATTATAATCAGTCATATTTAAATTTTTTCAATTAATGTCTATAACTTTTCTGTTTCTTCATGCCGAATAGAAATAGACTTTTTTTTTCTGGTATTCCTAAAATTTCCATACCTGTTATGAACACATTTAAATATTTATTCTAGAAAAGCAAGACATGTTTTCCTTCTTCTTATTGTTTATGAATTGCTTATGTATTTTTTCTATAAACTATACATATAAACAATTTAAGAGCTCAATACATTCTAAACAGATTAATTAAAAACTAAATTTAAAATTAAATTATTTCTTATATTTAATTAGATTAAACCTTTAACCTATTTGTTATGGGGGTGAGTTGAAGACAAATAGTAAAACTACACTTCAGATTCACATATGTCTTCATATACATTGAGAAGTAACTCACTACTGAATAATTATGGCTTATAAACTATAGCCTATTAGTTTAGCCTACAACTGATGTAAAAGATAACTGAGCAGAACCCGCATATATTATAGAAAAATGATGAGATAAATATATGACAATAAATCCCAGTCACAGAGTTCTTCAGTTCCTACTTTAATACTAATTATGATGACATAAAAGAGGATTATTTACTCAGTGTTAATCAGTAAATTAAATGGTAATGTAAGTATGGAATTTTTAATTTTCTGAGGTCTTACAGAGATCTATAAAATCAGAAAGTTTATGTCCGGACAAGATGAATAAATGACATTGCAATGATTAAAACTTTTATTTTTATACATTTTGAGTTATTTAATCAAAGTTTGATCTGATGTTGAATTTGGAAAAAGTTTGCTGGTTTATTAAGATATTTCTTTTGATTGCAATATCGCTGAAGTACCATTTGTTCAATGTTTCTCTTAGAATCACCCATATCATGACCATTGTTATATGCATCTATACATCAAATTTTGAATTGAATTTTTTTAAACTACGTTCTGTGTTAAATTAATTATTTTTTTTTATATTCACATTAGATTTACCTGTGTATATCTCTGTTCTGATTTAAAAGGATATAAGTAGGGTTCTACTGTATACAATCAAATTTTTTTTTTTTTTCAAATTTAAATCCCATACTTAAATGCTCACTTGCTAGTATCTTTTTATTTTATACATTGTATATTCAATATAGTAAGTTAATAAATATTCATATTGTAGTGAATGAATTATTTATATTTAATGTGATGATTTATTGACAGTTAAGAATTTACCTCTCGTCTTCTAAATATATCTCATAATACTTAAGTTATAATTATCTTAATACTGATCATTTCTACTTTAATACTAAAAATTTGTTATGTATTGCTAGGTTTCATGTTATGGACTGGTTGAGTTTTTCTGGTAACGTAGGAGGTGGACCCACTCCCGACGCTGACTCTGATACACCAATGTTAGAATCCTGCTTAACATTTTTAGCTTCATTAATATCTTTGCGAACAAACTTAGGTATGTTTTATTTTTAAATATTTATTTAAAAAATATCATATTTACATTATAATATCAATCCTTTAGTAATCGAACACAAATCAATTGCCAAATATTTTTTGACTAGTACGGCCAAAAGATTGTATTTTCGTTAACTTTTTATTTGGAAAGCATTCTAAATTAACTCTTTCTTATTTTCATATATTAGAGTTTTCTTATATAATTTAATATCAACTATGTTGTTGTTTTTTTTAAATTTATTTAAATCCTTCTTTTGTATATTCATTTTTTAAGGGTCTGATAATCAAGTAAAATGATTTTAAAATTAAATCAGTTATTAAAGAATTTTTTTTTTAAATTTTATCAATGCTACATAAAAAAAATGTAAACAATAGCCATTTGGTGAATTAAAAAAAAAACTACACTTAACAATACGTTCACCATGCAGTTTAGGTCTGATAATGAAACATATTTAGTTTATAAATCACTGTAACCATAATTTTACTGTGCAGTTATAATTATTAGTTAAGGATAAGTAATTACAATCAAATGTCATTACAGTTAGTTTTTGCCAAACCCTGCCTCAAGATTAAGTTGAGAATTCATAAGGTTTTTTTTTTTTTTTTATTATGCATATATAGTGTTTAGGAATAAATTTTTTTATTTTGTTATTATTTGTATACAAAATGGTTATTGTAGTTCTTTATGTTAATATATGAAAAATTTGTAAATAATCAATTCTTTAGTCAATACTTAAATTTTGAAATCATTCTATTTCACTTTGTGCTACTGAAATTAGCCTTTCACATATCACAAATTCAATTTATGTGTTTTTTGTTTTGATTCTTTTAATGATTGTTATTCACAAATTTTACAGAATCTGCTTATTAATTCATTAGCTTTCGTTACTAAATTCATTCCTATTTAATAATTTTTAAGTAATGTAGTACATGTTACCCAGTATGTACTCTATACTAGGATTTATTATGACAAGGCAAGAATAATATATGTGTGTTCCTATCCTAGTAATTTTATGTTGTAATAGTCCATTCTAAGATGTTCATATTGATATAAATTGTTTAATCCAGAACATTTACTACTAATTAACCAGAAAACAAAAAATGTTGAATTTATATTCTAAGATTTATGACACAATTTGCTTTAAAATAATTTTTCTATATTATATTTTACGAAAAAAATATGGAGTATTGTAAGTCTTTGCATTTATAGAGTTGATAAATAATGATATAAAATGTTGATCTGTTATTTTTCATTTAGTTTATTTTAATAATGAATGTAGTTTTCATCATTATTTTTTTCTGTTTATAATGTTCTTGAAATATGATTATTGCTGTTAAATTGTTGACAGCTGCCATTTCCCAGAAGTTAAGTATTCTCCATAACAATTCTTCTTATAAATTGTTTTTGAAAGGATAGGAATCCTGTTTGGTTCTTTTTTTCATTAATATTTTCAGATTTTATATCAAATCTTTTTTTAATTTATTTTTCTTCCCTAAACATAATTAGAATAATATTGAGAAACATTTTCAAATCAGGTATTTAAGTTCAATTCATTACTCTAAAGATATCATTTTTTAATTTATAATATGAACTGTTTTATATTTCATTTATTTTTAGTTTATATTTGTTTTTTCGAAAATAGGTGCCAACCAAAGCCGACTGGCTCAGTTAGAAATGGTTACTCTCCTTTGTATGTCTGACAAAACCCATTCTCAACTGTTAGAACTTATGCCAGAGAAATCAGGAACTTCACAAAGCAGGGACTTCGAATCAGCCCTTGCTGAGGTTAGGAAATTATTTTAACATATTAATCATAAATTAAACTTTAAAATAATAAAGTTCAATTGTGGCGTTATGGCTCTTATCCAGGTATAATCAACAAAATTTTTCCTATTGTTTTGATCAATAGCCAAAGTAAAAAAAGGCCATAAAAAAAAGTTTCAATATATATATATATTCTATGTATAACATAGAATTGTTTGTAAATAAAATCAATAAACAATTTTTATTCTTATATAGTTTTATTTTTTAGAATATGGGTTTATTGAGGTTCTAAGAACATTTTTCTTCAATCAATCATTCTGGTTGATAATTAAAAATCTACAAATGAATCCCACTAAAAAAAAAAAAAAGATACAATAATATAGTTGTTCATAATGAATAATTTATGTTTTCAGTGAAAATCAATTTTAGTTTTTTACTAAACCAGTTCATTGTTTCTTTGCAATAATTCCAGTGGTTAATTTTCTTACTCCAGGTAGCAGAATATAAAGCTCCTAACCTTGAGGCCAGTGGTAATATGCAGCAAGGGATGTACGTACCAAAAGGGCACGTCTGGGAGGAGTTGTACGACCCAATTCATGTTCTGCTCAGAGCTGTGCATAGGAGGGAGTTCCAAAGTTCTATGGATCGCTTCAATGAATAGTTAGTCTTTTGTTCCTATTTATTGTTACTTATATAAACAACTATTTTTTACTTACACTTACCTATGAATGGAATACATAGTAAGGAGAAGTATTGGGATTGTGAAAAATTTCACGTTAGAGTTTTTTTTTTATGGAAATATAGGTTTTGGGATCTCTTTAATCGAATTAACCAAGTCCCATAAAATGGTTTGTGTGTGAACATCCTAACTCAAAAACAAAAAGTCGTATGGAACTGAAATTATATAAATCAGACTGGTATATGCTTGGGATGTTATAACAACTTTTTCAGTAAAATGGACCCACTGGAAATATCACTTAATTGAATTGATTCTTCATCTTATTTTCTCAAGAACTAACAATTTTTATTAAACTCGGTATATCAATATAAAATTAAATGATCGTTAATATCACATAAGTCTTATCCTTATTGATATCGTTTGACGGAGTTTAAATGCCGAATTTTGAAATGGCTTCCTCTATGGTAACTTTAATTTAATTTGTTTGTTATTATTTTTATTAGTAGGTAGTGATAAATGGATAGTTATAAGCTATGAATAGATTTGATATTTAACTTCTTGAAAAGATGAGAGGGAAAATTCCAATTTGAAAACACATTTCTGGAAATAACAATAGTAATATAGAAATAAATCATACCGTTTAAAAGCCAAAGATTTAAAAAAATAAAATTATACTTAGTATATAAAGTTGTAGAAGGAGAGAATAGAGAATGATGAAAACACATAAATAAAAGGTCTGTTATAACAAATTTTAACCAATTTGCCCTGTCTCCTGTACTGGATGTTTTCTATTTTACCAGTCTGATTAATGTTTTCATGTCACGGTAATTATTAAATATATAGTTTTTAATTTCACATAACCTATATTTGAGCCTTTGAGTTGACAAGATGACTCATTAGCTCTCTAAAATCATTCTTGTAATATTGATTCTAGAACAATTCATCATTGAACAAGCTAATAAGAGCTGAATTTACAACTGTTATACTTTCATATTTATGCTATGCTTAAAAAACAAAGTGTTAAAATTTTGCCATGTGAAATATTATCAGTATTTTTCGGAAAACCTAAAATTTGAGTTATTCAATTTGTCAACTGAAAGGATTATTAGGAAAATTAGTATGGGAAAATACCAACTCAGTGAATTATTTAGAAAAGTCTGTTGTGATGATTATGAAACAAATGATGATTATTTTCAACTCATTTGGGTGGGGAGGGGGGGGGGGTTAATAGTAAGTGATAGTGTGTACTGCACTAGATTTTTTTCAAAATTAGTTTAGTTTGGGAAAATTCTAAATTTAATTTTTTATATTGAACCGCCAGGTGAATTAATTAATTAAATGAGTATTAATAGTAAATTTTATTATTTTTAAAATAAATGAATTTAATTTTATATTTACTTTGTCAATTATTATATCAGATGTTGATTTACTTTTAGTGTAAGTCAAAGTGGTAAACTGAGGACAGGTACCCTCGCCTGGCCTCCATATCGAGAGCCACTTGAACCTCATCCAGCTTACCAAGATCCCCGTAACTTACTCAAGTCGAAGCTGGCTCATGCTCTATTCTGGCTGGTCTTGTATAAAGCCGTTCACCACCACAATGTGTCAGAGCATGTCATTTCTCTTGTTATTTACTTGTTGGAAATGTGTCTTGCAGTGACAGGCCCAGCTGCTCAGTCTCAAGATCAGGTAAGCATTAAATTATTAGCTTGTTATAATTAATCATCATCCATTTTTTAAATGAATCCATACATTTATGACTCAGATGAGTTATTATCTGTTTTAGTGATGTTTTTATTTTATTTGTAAGCCTTTATTTAAACTTCTATGGGGGGAGGAGGGGGAGGTTTATATAAAATACATTTTTAATAGACTTGAAGTAGAGAGTTAGTATCTCGCGAAAATGGGTCATTTTCATTGTAAATGTTATTTTTTTCATTTCTGTATGGTATAATCTACGAATGGGCAGTATTTTACTACTATAAATTTTTCTAGTCAGAAATAGAGGAATATTGAAGTTGGTTAGCAAAAAAATGAACCTTATAAAATATCTGCTATAGTAAAGGCAGTATACTATAATATAAATATGGTAGTAAAGGCAGTATACTATAATATGGTAGTAAACTATTTAATAAAAGGAAGATGTTCCGGGTGCGGTCAAAATAACTCAAATAGTAAAAAAACTATTTATTATTTAAATAAAATAAATTGTCTGTTAATTAAATTATATAAACTACTATAAAATAAATAATAAATTACATCCAGTTAACAATCTTTATTAATATTTCAAATGTCCAACGTTTCGGCTTACCTGGCCACCCTCTAGGAAAATCTTAACTATAAATTCACATCCTCAGATCCAACAATTAAAATTTGCAGGCTAATCTGCTCAGGTCTAATATCATTATTCAAATTACCTACTTATTTCACTATTCTATTTAAATAATAATAATTTTAACTGTAAGTAATCCAAACACCCTGTTATCAACAACTTTTGATAATGTAAATGAGACTTCTAAAGATGTGTGGTGAATCTCCATCAGAATGGAACAATGATCCAAGAAGAGAACCATCTGTTCACTACCATGAGAATAATGTAACTTACAAAGATCCAAGGACAATAATTCAAATATAGAAGTTCCCCCTTGTTGCAGCCAACATATGGTCCACAAATCGATTATTGGAACATGTGATTTTTATTAAGTTGAAAAAACAAAGCAACTACTCTCTGATGTTTTTTATACTGAAAAATAGACAGATGACATCTAACCGTCTCATTGTGCATACAAACATCGTCTCCTTTGTCTACTCACTACACACTCATAGTTGCCAGCATCCTGGCCATCTCTGTCATCTACATCATTTTAGCAGGCGGACTACTTCGACTCATCCTCCAAGAGGACAAGGTGGGTGGACGTACGTCCTTTTTGTCGATCTACTTCCATGAGAATATCAACTCAGAACAACCACAACTGGCGCCCCACCAATCACCAGTGATATAAGACCTTTTTTCTTCTCTCTTTCGTTCAATTCATTTAACTTTGTAATAGTTTTAAGTAGTAAAGTTTCCTTTTGAACCCCTACCTGCCGTAACACCCCTCTTAATTTGAAGAGCCATACCATATCATTTAATAAGAGATCATGCAGAGTATCGCTCTACGAATTGAAAAGAGCTACAGTATGGCATTGATATTTATATAAAAGGAAATAAGATGAAGAACTGGTTCACTCCAAACTTCTCCACACTTATTCTACATTACATAGCAGTATTTTTTTCAAAGCTTTTGATAGTCCTACTATTTTTAGAACTGTGGGCATTATTGCTGCAAATGGTTTATGGACTGTGGAATATCATCATCCTTTTAGCATGTAGCTGTATGCAGATCTCTTAGGAAGTAGCCATCGGTAAACTGACAGTGTTGACTCCTTAGTCGGCACAGTATAACATTCCTTCCTCGACATTCTATTATCAGTTTGTACTTCTTATTTTTATTTTTTTTTTTTTTTTGGACAGCAAGTTTGTACTCTTCTTTTCCAGCCCTTCTTCAATCTATTAGTAGTATTTTTCTTCATTCATAAATTATTTTATACTGATGATTTGTAAAGATGTTTATTATAAAAGTCCAGGTTTCAAATTTATTTAATTTTTGATAGGTTTGTGCTGTAAAACAGAGCGAGGAGCGGACCGTAGACGATGGGGACTTGGAGAACTGGTATGAGTCCGATTGGCTTTCTGACAATCTTCGAACTGTTATCACTTCTATCAAGCTCCCTCCTCAGCCTGAACCTGTCATCTTTGATGCAGACAGTATGTATTAGTCCATATTCTTAACATCCTATTGTATTAATACCAATAATTATTTTCATGTGTCGAATTAATTTGTGGATTGGTTATTGTTTCATTGTTTTCAATTTAACATTTACTAACTCTCATTTACCTGACTTATTTTTCTTTTCTTACTTCCTATAAACCAAAATGATTAAATGGATATTGTCCTAGAAAGCTTGACAACTTAATTAACCTTTTGATTTAATAGGTTTCTTAATTAAAATATCGATTAATTTTGAAACAAGAAGAAATGTTCATTAAATCTATTAATTTTGAAACTCCTGCAACAGCTTGTTTTATCATGTGTGCTATAGAGAGATGATTCTATTTTAAAATCCTTACTTATGTATTTGGTTTGCAGCATTTTGGTCATTGTTCTGTTTAAGAACTTGACACCATATTATTTATTTATTCATGTTTATATTTTAGTTTAGTGCTCCGATTGTTTGTGATTTTTAATCATCAAAGTATTGTCTTTTTCACGATTATATTATTATTTTATTTTGCTTTAGATCAGGACTTGAAAAGGTTTTTTTCTCTTATTGTATTAAATATATTTATCTAAAACTTGCTGGTTTAGCTGATTTTAAAATTAAGAAGTGAAAGTTTATTACCTGTAGCTAAGCAACCTATTTTTGAGTTAATGTTGACTTATAATTATAGGTCTAGGGAATATTGTTTTTTCTTAATAATATTCTAAGACATAGAATTTTTTCCTGGTCAATAAGTGATTGAATACCTTATATTTTCTTTTGGAGCTGAGAATACTTCAATATATTTCAATCTCATTGCTAATCTGATACAATTGCCCATACCTGCTTGTATTTTCATAAAATAATATTTAAAGAATCATAATGCCAGCATTTCCAACGAATTAATTTATCAGAAAATCATTTTTTGACAAGAAAATAATAAAAGCTTATTTTCTTAAAAGGTATGAATCTATCAGTTGAGTTAATTTCTACACAATTTATCTGCATCTTCTATCCATCTTAATAAAGAAACATTATTTCAAAAACTTTTGAGAAAAACTTTAGACACAGTGGAGTCAACCGAGTTAATCCCTCATTCTTTTCTGGCGTACTTATTTTAATTTTAATTATATTTTATCTTTTAAATAGACCTTATATGTATCTTGTAGCGATATATTTGAAAATAGACTGAAAGAGGGTATCAGGGTTGATTAACACTGTATCTGGGGTATTTAGGCGATGAGGAATGGCGTTGCGATGGAGGAAGTAGTGATGGTGCCCTGGCGCTTGATTCATCTTCAACAGCAGTCGAAGTAGATGACAGCCTAGGACTCAGCCCAGCTCTTGTTGGCCCGTTGCAGCTCGAGGAAGTTTCGGCCACTGCATCGTTTGGTAAGGCTGAGGCTTCAAGTCAACTCCATCACATCTCCATCCCTTTTTTACAACTCTTGAATTTTTAGTCATTACTAAAAAAAAAAATCTTATCCCATTAGATATCACTTTTGGAAAAGAGTGTTTTAAAATCAGTTAAATTAACTGAATACAATTAATCCACAAAATTACTTGAGCTTTACTTCCAATGCCTTCGAAATTCCATTGCTGGGTCTATAAACATTCCTACATAAATAAATTGTGATTTTTTAACTGTTTGTTCTATTTCAATTTGATCAAAAATAGTTGTTTATTGTTCTTCTATTATGTTAATAAAATAACATAAATGTATTTTGAGTAGATTGACGTACTGTAAAAATTTTGCCATTATTATGATTTAAAAAGCTCACTATTGTACTTGCTAACTTCTGTTTGTCTATTGTTCATTCAATTGAGTATATTCTATATTATTTTATATTATCTTCCTCCTTCCTTAGTCCATCTCCATTCCTTTGGATGATTAACCTTTCAATGTTGCCTACTCGTAGATGTTCCTGTGTTAGATATATGTTTCAGTGCCTGTGTTGTAACAGTATTTATTTTTAATACATTTAGTTTCTTTATATGTAATTTCATATGATAATGAATTTGTTAATTAATATGTAAATCATTCGATAATTATAGTGGTTTAATTGTTGGACTCAAAAGAGTTGTTTGTAATATAAATAAGGAATACTTTTTTATTTATTTAAAGATTTGAAAAAATAAAATAAAAAAACATGGAGGGTCAAGGGTTCATTGTTTCTAGACCAATGGTTGTACGAAGAGGTGATTTGGTCGGGATCACGCACAACCACCATGTTTTCTCCAATATTAAAGTGTACCCACTAGGAGGGTCTCTCAACTTCAAGATTGATCTACAGCCCATATAACTGAATAAATAATTATGTGTCACAGCTAAACTCTGGCTCAAGCCTGGGAGATTAGTTTGAATTAATATTATTTTAACAGTATCTTATTCACTGAGCTCCCCAGCTCTCTCATTGTGCATCACTATATTTTACAAATATACATTATTTACAGAACAGAATATTATATATTGTTTTTATGAAAGTTATTTTAATTTTGATCTTCAAAAATCCTTATTAAAAATTTAAAATATTACTTATTATTTTTGCAAAACTAGTTTTGTTTTCAGTTGTGGACCTAATTGTAATAAATGAATATTTAAAAATAACATTTTATATCTTAAAATTAAAAAGGAGTGAAATAGAGTTCATCAGACACCAAAATTTAGTAACATAATTATACAAACACAGACACATAAATGTACAAAAATTAAGATTTTTTATTTTATCATTTCTGTGATCATGGTGTTTTTGCCAAATTTAATATTACTTTGTGTAATAAATATTTTGGTAAATTAAAATAGCATATCTCGCCCTGGCAAGAAAATTTCCACTTCTATAAAACCTCATTGTTGCAACTACAATCAGTAATGATGATCACGTGTGAGGAAACCATTCCAACTATAATGCAGTGTAGAACAGTGTATGGATTAGAATGGAAAAAGAAATTCTGAATGTTCTTTGGTTAGCTAGCTCTTGGCTAAAACCATTAGCAAGTAAAAACTTGAAATCTAAATCCACTACCTATAAAATTTTAATTAAAATTTTTGTGCTCATCATCTTGGCTTAAAAGATGCTGTAATAATGAGAGTCTAAACAAACTTCAGAAAATAACTAAATATTGAATCACTGTCCAAATAAAAATTGTAAGTTCTCATTTCATGAAAACGATGATCATAATACAATGCTAATGTAACAAATTATTTTCTCTTTCCAGTTGGCTCATGTGAAAGCAGTGTCCAAGTCACCTTTCGAACTTTAGGGCAAAAACGTTTCAGAATCCCTGAAGTAATCAAAATTTCTTAAGTTATTCTTTGAAATTTGCCATTTTTTTAAGTGAGAATAGCCCAAAAAAATTTTGATAAACAACAAATTGAATAATAGTTATTATGGAGTGAGAAAACAAAAGAAAATTTATAGAAATATCATAAGAAGTTAATTAGAATTTTTCTTTTAGTTTTAATGTTACAGTTTTATTAGAGAGTATTGTGCAACTTTAAGGGCCTCTCACTTGGTCAATTTAGACTTTTATTAATGTGTTAAACATCCTAGGCTAGGAATAGATGCATTATTACATGAGTAGTGTATGTTATATAAAAAACAGTTTAGATACCAATACATAATTAGTTGGAGCACATATTAATTCATTTATTTTAACCTAAATAATTCATTAAAAAAAATATTTAGACATTCATATCTTCTAAACTAAGTGTTTATGGACAGACCTTCATAAAGAATTTTTAACAGTTGATTAAAAATTATTTGGTAGTTTTTAGAAATCATTATTTATTAGTGGACTTATAATTGTCTGTTCTTAATTTTTATTATAAAACAGAATAATTTGAGAATTTTTTTTTATACATTATTTTACAAAAATCCTTATTTTACAAAGAAAATACAAAATTATATGAATATCAACTATTTGATTGTGAAAAAATAAAACAGTATTGGGTTAATAAAATTAAAATGTCTCTATTTACATGTGTTGAAAGAAAATAATAAGAACTTCAATCAAAGAAAAACATTTCAGATAATCAAATTTTTTCATTCCTAACAGTAAGCGAATCAAATTATTAGGTTGGTTATAATTAACAATATGATTTCCTGCTTCCTTATCATTCAGTTAATACCCATAACTAATATTTCTTATGTAAATTAATTTGAAATGGCTAATTAAAAAAAATACAGCAACGGAGAGCCTTAACAAGATACTTCTTTGGAAAAACTAAAGTGGTAATAGCTCCGATATTATCATTATACTTAAATAAGGACATTTTAATTTTGTCTATCCGATACTATTTTGTTTTTCACTATCAAATAATTGATATTTGTAGAATTTTATATTTTTTAAAAAAATTCAAATCAAAATAAATGTTATTAATAATAAAAATATATTTCTGTTTCATAAAAAAAATTAATTACAGTGAATTATGACTCCACTAATAAATAATGATTTATATAAAACTACTAACTAATTTTTAATCAATGTTGTTAACATTTCCAATGAAAACATTATGAGTTTGTTTTTGCTGTATTTCATATTTATTAGCGTCATTTTATATATAAACATACATTACTGATGCAATATTGCTGAATATACCCCCTTACCCCTGTACAATAATATTGTTACTCCTTCAATAATATGTATCAAGAAGATTGACTGTGTAAGGGGCTCTTTACTAAATGAAAGCGATATTAAACACGTTTCTATGTCATGTTATCAAATATTGCAATGTTAGTATTGTAGTCCTTTAATGAGTAATAAATAAATGTATGAATGACATGTGACTGTTATAGAGAGCGGTGAAGCAGACATGCCTGCTGCGCTTCTACCACCTTTGCAGCCACTTGCCGTTATGGCTGGCAGTGAAATGACCCTTGCAGAAGCTTTCCACGCTTCCACTTCCAGCAGTGAAGAACAGACCGGTGAATCCAATGAATTGGCATCAACTGAACTCTTTGATGGTCAGCTAGCAATACCTGGAAGTTCTGCTGGGCCTCCAAATTCTCTTAGTCCCTCAACTATTGGTTTCCGTAAATTCCACAAAAGAAGACATCCATCGGTAAATGTTACTATGATAATAACTTTTTGTTCCTCAACTGACTGTAGTAGAGAAAGTTAATAATAAGATAAATGTTTTTGAGGTTTTATTCTTTCCTTATAAATATTTAAAATAAAAAAAAGGTTTCTTATAAAAACTGTGATAAAAAAATGCAGTCTAATCATTTAATCTCTGAAGTAGCATATATTTTTTTTATATTCCATTGTTTGTTTTTCAAGACTTTATTTTTCTAACCGTGCCTGAACCAAATCTGTGTTTCAATATTGACAAATTTAAGAAATTATGAATAATCATCAGTAAATTATTGGTAATTTCTGGATCAAAATTGTCACATTCTTTCCCTTGGTTTCTAACCCTCTCAATTGTAATTGTTAAAATCATTATTCACAATTATTATTTTGTTTTAGTTGTAAAAACTGCTTATAATTTTCTATTAGCAGAGATTATTGTGTTACTTACGAATACATTATTGTTTTCTAGACCTCTTATCAAGTGGAATTGCCTTCGTCTGATACATTATTCGATGCTAACGAAAGCATCATCTCGCTATTGCTTAAACTGCACTCTCATCTGTCTGGATTACCTGATTCTTTCAACCCCGACTCACCGGCTCCAGATCCTTCCAAACGTATCGGTGATGGTCCATACTTTGTATCCAGCGTCCTTCACAGGATTATGGCTCTTGATCCACTATGCAGGTTTGTTACTAAGTTTGCTCAATTTGATTATAATTATGTTTTTAATTAATATAAACTTAAAAAAGACAAAATAACTTGAAGCTAATTGCCATAAATTAATAGAATTTTAAAACAAAATCACTTACTTTTTTTTTATGAATTACCAATAACTTTTGATGAATCTTCATCCTTCATAATCCAACTGAGCTTGAGTAAGTAGTCCAATGTAGTACAATGCAATCATTTAAAAGAAAATATACTAGTCTACCTAATATTGAATAATTAATATAAATTTTTTTTTTGCTTTGTTTTTCCATGTATTGTTCTCATATGATCAGTTTTTGTCTTTTATATCCATTTTTATAATTATATATTACTGCTTTGTTTGAATAATGGACCATCTAACAAAAAAAAATTATTTTATATTTGACATATTCTATTGAGTGTACTGTAGAATTTTATCTTATATTTGACATAATCTTTTACATCTTACATCTTTTGACATAATCTCCTTTTCAAAATAAAACCAAAACTTTTTGCCAGATGTGCGACAATTCAAGCTAAGCAGCGATATTCTATCATCATATATTTTTAGTAGTCTGGCTATTTTGATTTGATAAAATCTTTATTTTAATGAGGGTCTGCTTTAATTCTATTTTTAAAAATGTCATTTAATAAAAATTTCATTGTATAATATCATTAGTTAGATTAAGAATGTGTGTAAAACTTCCTCAGTTGACATTGATTTATTGTGAAATTTTATAAACATTGGATGGACTGTTTGTGGATGGAGATCAAAGGACATGGTCGGTCCAGGTTATGCTTAAAGAAATCAATCAAGAAATTGTTACAGCTATTTATTAGTAAAAAAATAATTATTTTACCACTTATAAATAGTTTAAATTTAACTATTTATTTATTTATTCAAAATTCAACTATTTATTTATAATTTAACTATTTGTTTATTTATTTTTTAACTATTTTGTAATTGTTTTTTGCTACAGTAACCTAGATAATCTCCTAATTAGAAGAAAAATAAATTACTGTACAAATTTATATGTTACCTATACCTTTTATAATACATAAGTATTATAAAAAGTATGTTTTCTTTTTATTTGGAGTTCATATTTATGGCTTTTATTGTCAATTTTTTAAAATGTTTTTGTAAAACATTTATCTGATTTTATATTTAACATATGAAAGTTGGCAGATTAAATTAGCATAGCTTCACGATATATATTGTAATAATTTAAAATTTATTAAAATAA
>NW_027115660.1:178142-194828 GCF_000696795.3 Halyomorpha halys | reverse complement strand
TTTTTTAAAACTAGTTTGCTCTTGTATCAAAATAAATTTTTGTAATACTTTTTTTGTCATGCTCATACAAACCTAAAATAAATCTAAATTTTATATTTTTAACTTAAATTCTGATATCTAAAAGATAGCTTGGGTTCAAATTAAAAACTTTAATATTAAATAGATAGTAGAATGTTATTTAAATTTTATAATATAAAAGACTCTTAATCTCAGGGCGGGTTTCTAGCCAATCAGAAACAGACAATTTTACTATTAACACTTAATTAAATTAATATCTATTTTACACATGTATTTAAATTTAGGTATAACAAAACTAACCAATTTCACAATCTTCTTTTGATGGTTCTTGGTATCTTCTTTTCTCTAATGTTATGTTCTACCGTTAAAAATGGCTTTCAGTCCTTCCAAAAAGCTATGTCTCTCTCACAACAATGGCTTCCAAACTTTCCCGCTTCCAGCTGACGGACGTCCTCTCACCAGGCAATCCAAACTCAGAGTCCCTTTTTCTTCTTGGGTGACTCTTGGTTTTCTTCATTTTTCAAGATGTCCACCCTTACTGGACAGAAATTGATGAGGACCTCCTCATCCTGGAAACATCATTTCCCAATCGCGCTCAAACCATGAATGCTTGCCAAAAACCAAAACCTGTCTCGATGTTGCATGTAAACATCGATTGTCGCACAACAGTTAGGGATTTTTGCAAATGATTTTCTTTCTGAATATTATTCTTTAGCACTATTTCTTGACTTCTATTTTTTCTTAAATTTACTGTATTTTCAATTATGATGGGAAGAGTTAAAATAGTTTTTATGATATTTGAATCTGCTCAACATGGCCTTGATTCCACGGACTTTTTGAAGGATACGTACCGCCATCTTGGTTTTGTTTTGAATCACAAATTTATTATGGACAATAAAAATTGGTTAGCTTGTTTTTTGGATAAACAAAACAAATGAACAATATTAAAATGATACATAAAATAAAACATATCAAAAGCCCTTTATACATCAAAATATACTATTTACTCAAAAAGAGCATATTACAATATACACACACATATGAAAAATTAATGAAATTATGCAACTTTTCTTAGGGAAAATGTATTATCTACAAGAGATAAACTTTGGCCTCGTCACCCAGAGGAAGGAGAAGAAGAGAGAAGAGAGCGGGAGGAGAGGGAAAGAACAGAGCGACGGAGGAGAGCGAAAGAGAGGCAACAGAAGTTGATGGAAGAGTTTGCTTTTAGACAAAAACAGTTCATGGAAAAAGCCATGGAAACAGGTAGGAAAATATGGTTATTATTGTATTTAGCAGCTATCTTTAAATTGGTAGAACTAAGTTAGTGATAAGTTATCTAATTTTTAATTAATTAATACCCCTCAAAATTTGAGATTTTATCTTTGAAGAAGCATAAAATCCAAAATTAGAATTAAAAATCCTTCCATAATTTTTCGTCTAAACTACTTGGCTAATTTTTATTTATTTTTTTATCTGGTTCTAAAGTCATTTGTCTACCAACAATAATAGTTACTATTTGAGGATTTCAAGGATCAGTCTTGGAACTTATAATTACTAACTATGGTGCCTAATTAGAGGTTTCATACATGATTTCATATCACTATTCAATAGACAGTTTCATACACTATTTTGAGCATTTATGAAGATATTAGAAAAGTATAAAGTGTCCGTAATCTAAATTCTGATTTTGAATTCTAGCGGTTTTCTAAATACCTTAAAATATTCTGAAAATAAAACCAGAACTGATGTCAATTCTACCTCAAATATTCGTCATAGAGCTAAAATATTAAATTGGTCACAACATGTAAGAATTAATAAATCAATCGCACTCAGCATTTTATTTAATTCAATTTTATTAAATAAATTATTTTCTCTAAGCAAGGGCACGCCATCTTGAGCTTATTTATTTTTTGAAATTTTGTAAATAGTTTACTACTTTGTCGAGTTCTGATTGACTCTATTTTTATGGTGGCTATATCCTAAGACCAATTAACAAATAAATAATCCATTTTGCAGCCTGACAAATACTGTTTGAATTCTATAGGACTCTTAATCTTTGGTGAATGATTGTCCTAGAGGAAAGACTAATTTTTCATTTCATTTGATCCTATAGATGAAGAGGGCATGGAGTGGACTGAAGGAAATGGAGGATCTACTGCTAGTAGTTCTCGATCGCCACGGAGGAAAGAGTATGATTGTGTGATATGCAGCCAGAGCTCAGAGTCCACAGATGACAAACCAATGGGCTTAGCAGTGTTGGTACAAGCGAGCAGTGTTCTCGGGCACCGCCGGAGAGAAGGCACGACCCCACCAATCCTTCCATTGTCTGATGGTGAGAGAGCACATCGTCAGGACACTATGGCTTATGCTTTTGATTCTCATGTCGAGAGCTTGAGTAGGGAGTTCGATCAGGTTAGTTGAGTTTTTGTAATAGATAAAGAACTTTATTGTATCCATCCTACATTATTTTGCATTTTTTTTTTAACATATAAATATTTTGTGGAGAATAATTGTTCAAAATGGATATGTACCAAACATATGAAGATAAATATACATCTTAATACAGCGCCTTGACCCTTTCCTCAACACTTTCCTTAAACTAATGTATTATATTAAAAAATGGTATTATTAATTGAAGTGAGGGGTCCTTATAAGTAGGTTCTAAGTACAAAATTTAATTTAATAAATTTTTATCATGAAATTTTCTTTTTGACCTAAACTGACTGATACCAGCAATGGAGATAACAATGAACTGGAAATATGTTAATTTAAACAAAGGTTTAAATTATTTTTTCCTCATCATTGGAAAGTTATCAGGTGGATCTGAGGGATGTTTATAGCAATATTTATTTGTATTACATTTTGATGTTCTTAACAATTTTTTTTTGTTAGGTTTTATAATCTATTTCAATATAATTAAATTGTATTTAACGTACTATTTGATATAAAAAGTAGACAAGCAATTGTAACTGGTATATCATTTTGGTTCTAGTTTGTTTAGTCTTATTGGCATCATTTAAAATATTTTAACTGTTGCAGCTATCATGGTTGCTATCAGTTAATCTTGGTTGGGAAGGAGGTGTTCACGTACAAACTTGTGGTCACCATCTCCACCTTGACTGTTTGAAATCCTACCTGCGATCACTTAGGACTCAACAGAAAGTGGCTGCTGAAAGGTAATGTATATCTAATACTTTTTTGTACCTATAATCTCATCTCATAAGTTATATATTTTTATTTTCATTGTATTTTAACTTAAATTGTTAATAGTTTGAAAGCTGATTTATATATACTGTTCTTTTGTTATTTTATCGTTGGAATGGCTATGAAGTCAACAAAATTTTAATAAATCTATTCATGTTTTTAAAATTTCTTACACCTCTGAATTAAAAAATAAAATTATTCTGATGAAGATGGAGCTCTCCCTTTCATTTTTCTATAAGAAATTTTTTAATCTTTCTTTTATATACAAGGTTGGAAATAATGTCTTTAGTTTAGAAATTGAGCATTTATTAACCAAATCATTACTTCTAGTAAATTATATAATCACCTTCATTTATGATGACAATTTCCTATCTTTTTGGAAAGTTTTCGATTCCCTTCTTATATAGATTAGGTACCTTGAAATCAAAGAAACCTTAAATGGAATTTTCAGCTTCAGTTTTATCTTTAAATGTTTTTCCAGAAGAAAGTACTGAAGGGCTATGATGGGCTGGATGAGGAAGAATTTCCCATTTTAAGGCCTTCTGTTTTTCATGAGTAATTCTAGCCATATGCAGTTATGCATTATGTTGTAGCAAGATTACTCCTCGATGATTGATCAGATCAGATCTTTTTTTCAACTGGTTTTCAGTGAAATCAGTCCAATTTCTGAAAGTATGTTTGAGCAGTTATTGTTTAACACATCCTCTAAAGTTCAAATTACACATTGCCTTATATATCCCACAAAACATATAAGAGAATATTTTTTTTGTGTAGTCCAGGTTTAGCAGTTGGAATACGTTGCTGACCTGGGCTTAACCATTGTTTTCATCACCAAATACTCAAAAGTTCAAAATGCACAATACCTCACATATCCCACAAAACATATAAGAGATTTTTTTTTTTGGTGTGTTCGAGGTTTAGAAGTTGGTATACGTTGCTGACCTAGGTTAACCTATGTTTTCTTCTTCAAATACTCAAAAGTTCAAAATGCACAAAGCCTCGCTTATCCTACCAATTATTAGAGAATTTTTTATTTGTGTAGTCCAAGTTTAAAATAGGAATACATTGCTGACCTGGGCTTAACTACTTTTCTCTTCTCCGAATATTGATGTGGAGAACCCATTGTTTAATCCATAATACCCATCAATGCGTTTAAGAAAAGGATCCAATTCTAATTGAGCTAATAACAAAGTACAGATGGTAACGCATTGAAGTTTTTTTGTTTTTAAATAATGGGGAACCCGAATCCCACACTTATTGATCTTGCCCAGTTCTCAGAGATGATTCGATACAGTGGTATGGGTAGTATGAGTATTGCGGTTATTTTCTGACTTGAAAATTTTGGATTTGATTCCACCAAATTTTAAGAATGTCCTGGTCAAGATCTTTTGGTCGAGAAGATCCTCAACAAAGTTAACATTATCAGCCCGAAAATTCACCATTTTTCACATTTACTGAGGAATGAAGCATAGTGAATCTGGATAAACTTATGTAATTTTTCTGTGAGCTTCACTTGCACTAGAACTGCTTCGAAATTCGTAGAGCATATAGTGACTTAATGATTTTCATTAATTTCCTTGGTTAAAAAATACAAAATAACAATAAGACTTCATTAAAGTTCACTATTAACTTAAAGAGGAGGAATCAGACAATGCTAAAATGCAAAACACATTCGAAGATAATATTAGACAACCTAAATAAAAACATTTTTTGCAAAGTAAACAGAAAAACTTTCTTTCCAACCTTATAGCTACTATTTAAAATAATTTATTTTATTTTCTAAGCCTGCTTGTGATGACAATTCACTTCATATTTTTCCCTTATAACAAAAAATTATTTTATTGTGCAGGGGGGAGTATGCATGCCCTCTTTGCCGACAACTGGCGAATTCCGTTTTACCCTTACCACCCCAGCTGGGCGAGACTGCTGCAATGGTTAGATCTCGTCCAAGTAGTCTGTCTTCGATCATCCCCGAACTTACATCGTTTCTGAAAGAGAATCCACCGTCGACTCAGGTACGTAGTCTTATATATGAGTGATTCAATAAAGCTTTAATCATGTAATAAAGCTTTTGATTTTTTTTTTCGGCTTGTTCATTCAATTATAAAAAGAAATAAAGTAAATCAAATGAAATATTTTTTAATTTGTTTATCTATAATATTAGAAATGTGAAATTAGAAAATAACAATATATATATTCATTTTCATTATAAAGTATTTATAACAAAGCTGATTTAAATATTTGTTTTGTCATTACCAAGGCCTGGATTTTTAAGCATTATTGAATATTTTGATTTATAAAAATAAATATTTAATATTTTTATTTATTTTATTTTCTATTAATTTTTAATCCCTTCTATTTATATTCCTAATTCAGAACCTTTTGTAGGCATCAAATTATTATATTTTAGCTATCTTATTGTTTATTTAAAGATTTTTTGCCGTATATTTTATAAATGTTTACTCCATATTTCACAGATTTTGATTGCATATTATATGGCTTATTCAGGGTTTTTTTTACTGTATAAATTTCTAGGCTTTGGTCATGAAACAATTTTAAGAAAAAAATTACACTATAATAATTTTTTTTTTTTTTAGTTTATTCAAAACCTGTTATGTCTTGTTGGTTTATTTATTGATTTGTATTTTATTGATAGCAGGTTTCGAATTTGATGGAAGCAATGGCAAAATCGATGGAAGATATGACAAATGCAACTTACTTGAAGTACAAACAAAAAGTAGCCACCCGACTTCCTCAAACATTGTTCCTATTCGTGAGCTCAATCGCTAGAACCAATCTAGAAGTTGAGTTAGTTCAGAGGGGTGGCAATCTTGTGACCCATTCAGGACCAGAACCAAATCCCCTCGTTCCAAAAAGATCTTGTATAAGTGAGTATCAAAATAAATTGAATCTTGTCGTATATTTGTTTAGAGGGATCTGATCTAATAATTATTAGTTCTGAGGATTATTTTACATGTTTTGCTATTGTAAATACAAACCATGTGTTTGCAAATATCTGTGTTCCGAGGAGTATCAGTACATCAAAGGTAATTTGTTGTGTATGGAGTTCAGTGTAAATAAATTCTGTTTATCCGTGATGTGTTGAATTTTTAAATTTTTCATTTAAACGTTCACTACTCATGTTATTAAATCTTTCATTGTTTTTTAAAATATCAAATGTGTGTTAAATAATTGAAAACAGTTTACTTCTACATATTCTTCTAAGGCTTCTATGATCGCTGCTCATACTTCAGGAATAAAAATTGAAATTAATGGCTTGTAAACTCTATAAAGATATAGTTATAAAGATAATGTAATACAAATTTAAAGATATTGTAATATAAATATAAAGATATAATTATAAAAATATATACATTCAAGGCTGCCATAGGAATCTCATGTAGCCACAAAGCAAAGAATTATTACTTTTTATTCTCCTTACTATTTCTTGAAACAATTAGAGGAATTAATAATTAAAAATATTCTGGTAACATATGACAAATATTTTTATATAAATTACTCCTTTCATTAGTGCTTAAGTCATGTCAAAGTTTTTTCCTCTTTCAATACTTAGTTTACATTAGGATTGTATAATATGTTTAACTTTCTGAATATCCACACTCACTAATGATAGTTTAAAAAGCTGGTTAGCACGCAAAAAAAGATGATTGGAGCCCCATAAAGATATCTTGATAGGTATCTAAAAGATGATAAGAGCCCCATAAAGATATCTTGATAGGTATCTAAAACAGTTGTAGATGCACTGGTACATGTTGAAATAATAGGTACCAATTGTAGAGGAAACTTACATTCCAGCTATTTTTTGAGAGTTTGTTCTGGTGTTTAATTAATTTTAAAATACTGATGGTATCTGCTGAAATTTTAGATTCTACTGCACATTCTGTTTAAAAATCTCTTTAATTGGTTCAGTATTTCATCTGGAAAAAGGGATTTATGCAATAGAAAAAGTATTTAACATGTAATGAATGAAAACTAATCTTTATTTCTTAGCAAATGATCTACTAAAAGTAATATGATGGAACTCAAACATTATATTGCCTGGACCAATTGTTTTGCTCAACTACCAAACCTTTTTTTGATGAATGGTAGAAGTTGATGAAGAATGCTTATTTTGACTTTTTGTCGAAATAACATTTAAAGAAATTCTTTTCTATTTTTGTATATTTGTAATCCGGTCAGGCCCAGTGTGAAAATATATTTGAAGTTAACATTTTGTAGAATAAGGTCATACTTAACACAGAACTTTTTCTTCTTATATTTCAGTGCCCCTCTTGCACGTGTTGGCTGTGCATGCAAGGCTGCTAGCCCATTGGCCAACTTGGGAAACATGGCAACAACTGTCGTACCTTGAACCAGAATCTCCTCAGCAGCCACCTGTACTTGTACCGATTCATGTTGCTCAAGTACCCATTCTCCTCAAGGACCCTACAGCTCTTCTCACTCACTTCATCCTCCTTCTGCCACTTCATCTTGATCAAAGTGAGTAATTGTACCTTTTGTGAAATGTTATCAAAATGGAACTTCCCTCGGCTGGTACATAACAAACGGACGTCTTCTATAACCTGCCAATTTTATTTTGATTGAGGCCATATTACTTACTTTTCATTGTTTTTAACTTTATTGAAACTTTTAATAAACGGACATTTGCATAGTTTATTAGTACTTTTTGTTTCTAAAAAGTCTTTCTAAACTGAGCAGTAGAAGAAAAAGAAGACATGATTTCTAGAAATGTCAAGTGGTTACAGCTAATATTGCCTGATAGTGGGAATTCTTAGAATTATAGATTAACAAAATGGCCTATTGTATAAAAGCAAATCTTTTTACTGTTTTAGAAAAATATTTTTCTTTTCACTCGCAGTGTTATACAGTGTATAACACGACTAGTGATAAATGTATATTAATAGTGTTTGCAGAGAAATAATTTTTGACTGTTTTTTTAATGGATAATTAACTAATATAATGAACTAACTGATATAAATGTTTTGACCTGGGCAGAATAGCCTGAATGAAGTTTTAGAGTTTTTAAATTATATGTTTGCAAAGTGGTAATGAGTAGATGTCCCTGAAGATGGCCGGATTGGCCGAAACGTTGGACGAATAAAAGAAATAAAGTTTTGAGACTATAATTGGATAGTATTTGAGTTATTTATTAAAGAATTACCAGTCTCAAGAAAATATTAACATTATAAATTTGTAAATTTATTTACTTGTGTATTCTTTTATTTTACGAACTTTCAATAACATTACCATGTTTAAAAGTTTTTTTTATTTAAAAAATATTTTTATTTATTGTTGTAGATTATTTCACATTTTCTAAATGTTTTTTAGATATACAGTAATTTTCTTAAACTATCATGCATGACATATAGAATAACTTTCTAGAGTCCTCACTCATTAATTCACGTCATCGTGAATACCTCAACGCTTTTTAAATATGGTTCGATTTAACTATCTTTTAGTCTGGTTCCCATTTTAAGTAAATATTTCAAAAGTGATATAGCTTCCTGGGCCCTGTTTCAAGTACAAACTAATAATTTCAACTAATTAATCTTGTAGTTTGTATTTGGTACAATTTCACTGACTTACACAATTCTGCCAGATAATTTTTTACTTTTAAATTCATGTAATATCGCTGATAGTCGTCCCCATTATGAAACAAAATGTATTAGTGCTTGTACTTTATGTTTGTTTGCTTGTATTTATGGACTAATACTATTATCTTTTATTATGAAACAGGCCCCTGTTTGTTTTAGTGGGGCAGGTTCATGAGGGGAATGGTCCCTTCATGTTCTATTAATTCCATGGTGTAGCCATAGCTATACTATACCACCTTAGCTGGACTCATATCAATACGTTGTAATGCCACAAGGCAATAAAAGGGAGAAGACTAAAGCTATAGGTTTTGTATTGTTTTCAAACATTTTTATTTCATTATAGTATTTTTATAAATAAGTATAAACATATAAAATATGCATTTGTACATTTCAACTCTTAGCATGACCCTCTATGAATAAGGTGACCGTTCTTGATTTTTAAAACTCATAATTTTAAACTTGCCCATTTGTAAAACTGGGTTAATTATTAATTACTTCCTCTCTAAGTTATTGAAAACCTTATGTCCCTTGAGATATCTCAGTTATGCAGTTTACTCTGTACATGTTTTTGTTTTAAAATTTGAATTCAGTTTTTTAAAACATTGTAATTTAATAAATCACTTGTACTAGTATAGTTTACTTGTACCAAATAATGACTGAAATTGTTACAAAAAATTTATATTAACTTTAGCAGAAAAAGTTGAATTAAATAAAAAAACGTTAATGAAAACAAAATTAATAAAGCATCCATGTTCTCACTTCTCATGGTAGTTTAAAAATTCAATACTTACTACTACTTACTAAATCTGTAGAGTAATCTGTTAAAATAAAAATTATTTTATATCAGGTTGCGAAACTAGCTGTAAGTTATTGCAAATTATAGGTCCCTTGAGATCCCAGTTTTGCAGTTAACTGTATAAAATTTTACAGCTATAAAATATTTTTGTATTAAAATTTTTAATTCAGTTTTCTTTAGACTTTGTGAGTAGATGCATCAGTTATTACAAGTAAAGTTTATTTTTCCTTTAAAAAGGACTGAAATGATTAAAAAAACATTTATGTTAACTTTGACAGACAAATTTGAACTAATAAAAGTTACTGAAAAAACATCCATGTTTTCACTTCTCACCTTAGTATAGGAAAAACAATAATAATTGTTATTGGTCTATATTTCAAACCCCAACCTTCACTATTTTAATATTTTTCTTTTTCGTTGATTATAATTGTTTTTATTTTCTATTATTTCCAGCATATTTCACATGCGTCATAAAACTGCTTTACAATTTACTCTACTTTCAAGTAGTAGTCCAGGCTTCTTGTCGTATGACTTCAACCGAAAGAAGTCATTGGCGCTCCGCACCACCTACAGATCCGAGTGAGCTAAGACTTAGCACTCTGGAAGAAGCTATGTCTCGGACTATTCATGCCCTAGATCCGACTCAATTATTTATTGAAGATCTTCCACCCATGATTGATGGAGCTGGTTCCCAAGAATTAGACAAACAGCTGTTGGAGAAACAGGTATTTTTTTAAACGGTTACTGAAGAACTTATATTTCATTATTACACTTTATTAATTTAGTTTTGTTCATCTTAGGCACTATTTAAATATTATACATGATCTGTTTATTTAGGAAGCGGTGTTAGTTCATTTTCCTAACAAAATTGAGTCAGGTACCTTAATAGTTACAGTTTTAAATAATCTTTTCATTCTGAAGCAAATTTTTTCTAATTTATTTAAAATCATTATGGTTTTGTTACATGAAACTTTGCTGGTTAATGAATTGATGAAAAAGTTTTTGTTTTTTTTAAGTGGCCTAAGTCCCATTGTGAGAGTTTCAAATGAATAGGGAAAGTATTTTACAATAAAATTTTCACGACTCTGCTTATCAACTTAATTTAATGAGTAGTTAAATTATCAATGTGCAATGAATTTGTTATAAACTTTTTAATTTCAAATTGTAATCATTCTTGTTCAGATCTTTTTAAAAACTTTTTGTATTTTTCAGGTACAAAAACTCTGCTTACCCTTTTTACGAGTTGCAGCTTTACTTAGACATCACATGTATGACGAACCACTGCCAGAGATAGATAGCCCCGATTCAGAATTCGTCAGACTTGTGTACTATCTTGAACTAGTCAATGAAGGCATGTCGTGGTCTAGGTAAGTAAGCTTAGTATTTAGTATTTTTTAGATCGGGTTATGTACATTTTTATTTATTATGTTGAACAGTTTTCTGTCTTAATAAAACAAGCATTGTTACAACAACTCTTCTTTGCCGTTTAAGGGGTAATAATCAAATAATGATATAAGTGTTTTATTGATATGATTTCATTTATTTGGTTGATCTTAGGAATAATTCCTTTCTTTAGATTCAGTTTACTATTTGGAACTGTTAACTATTTGGAAGTATTGGTTGTTGTTTGCCATTGAAATTTCCCTGTGTAATGTTCTAGAGGTGTACAGATCTAGAGGTGGTAGATAATTACTCTGTTCCAAAGTTTCCATAAATCCCTTTGCAAGATAACATTTTTTTCTATGAAGTTACAATTATTTGCATTAATTTTTTCAAAAGGGAGTTGATCCTTTTTTTTTTTTTTTACTTCATTTCTTTATTTTATGATCTGAACATTTCATGGAGTTTACACATTTTCAAGTTTATTGTCCTAAATAAAAAATATTACACAATCAACAGTGTTAAAAGATAAAAGAATATCAAATAAATTATTTTAATTCAATCGTTTTATTTTTCAATTAAAATTGCTATTAACACCAATTATTGAACTATATGTTACTATTTGCCAAATTTTTTGTTAATAATTTATTGATATTTACAACTGTATACACATATATACAACAAGTAAATTTGCTGTAGGTGACATAGTAACATGATAAAAACATGTGGAGAATCTACCCACTGATAGAACTCCAATAACATTTCTAGAGAAGAAGATCTCGAGGCCATCTTCTTTTCAGATGCCTAGGAGGATTATTAGGTAATGAAGGAGAAGCCAGGTTAGAAACAAGTGGATTTGGGTGGTTGAGAAGTTTATTATGGAAGGAACGGTATCTGGTTCTGGCCAAATCGGCAACATATGGAATATTGAGGTCCTGATGGATGACTTGATTTGTGACAAAGTAAGGAGCATTAAGGATTTTACGAAGGATTTTGGACTGTAAGGATTGGATTCTGGAGGAATTTGATGGTTTAGTGGAGCCCCAAAGCTCAACTCCGTATGTCCAGATAGGCCTTATAATAGTCATGTAGATCAGTCTTTTGTAAAGGATTGGCAATTTAGACCGTTTGTCCAGTAAATGTTGCAATAGTCGGAATCTACGAGCAGTTTCTTGTCTTTTTAGTCTTGTATGAGGATTCCATGTCAGTCGTTTGTCGAGATGTAGTCCTAAGTAACGTCAATTACATCAAGAAAGACTCCCGAGCAGTACATTCCGCGCTCCAATGAAGACGAGACAACATCAACCACACGATGGCATTGCTGGATAGTGGAGTGGAATGTTCGGAAACCAAACTGGTGATCTGGGATTATGTGGTTAGAATCAAGGACAGGGTACAGACGTCTTAAGATGAGTTTCTCAAGGATTTTGCCCATGATAGGTAACAAAGCGATAGGACAGTAGGAGGATGGGTATTCAGGCGGCTTTTGAGGTTTGGATAATTTCCATGGGTCAGGAAAGTAAGTGGATCTGAGTACAGCATTGTAGATGTAGGTGAGGAATAGAACGGATTTTCGAGGAAGATTTTTTAGAATATGGGATGTAATTAGGTCATAACCGGGAGCTTTGCAGGTAGGTAAATTCTGAATGATGTTGGATATTTCTGAAGGATGAAATGCTTTAGTAGGAAGGGTCATTTGGAGTGGAATGTTTGATTCTTCTTCCATGTATTCGATGTGGGTTGGATTAAGAATGTCATGGTGTGGGTCAAATGTTTTTGAAAGGTGCTGACCGAATACCTAAGTTTTTTCATCGTCCGATTTAGTCCATGTTTGTGATTCAGTAAGAAGAGGGTGATTAAAATTTTTGAAGTTAAGGAGCTTCTTAGTGGCCGTCCATAAGGGTTTGTCAGTAGTCATGAGGTTTTGAGTTAAGTTCGTTAAATTTTGTATTTTCGATTTTTTAAGTTCTATTTTGAGTTTGTTTGTTAATGTAGTATATGTTTTATCTGTGGGGTATCTAGTCCTGTGCCACTTCGCTCTTGCACTGCGTTTTTTCTTTAATAAGATGCAAATGTGCTGTGGCAAGTTAGTACACATAGTATTAATAATTTTACTGGTCGTCATGTATGCAAATTCTTATAGAGTCTGTGAAGTTTTTTATTGCTTCGTCACTGTCATGTTTAGTTTTAGGTGGGTTTTTTAAGTCCAGTTTGTTTTCCAAATCATTACGAAATTTGTCCCAGTCAACTCGTCCTTTAATCAATGCCAAAATTAAAATTTTTAAAGTTAAAATTTTGGAATGAAAAATATTAATATTTCTAAATTTTGGAATGAGAAATATTAATATTTCTGAATTTTGGAATGAGAAATATTAATATTTCTGAATTTTGGAATGAGAAATATTAATATTTCTGTTTAAATTGGAGTTTATCAATTGAATCAACTGAAATGCTCATTTGGAAAATTAGAACGGGAAAATATTGTAAATATATAAAAATATTTTTTCTGAAAGGAGCTAGGATTAATTAATTTGAACTCAAAGTAGGGTGGAAAGAGAAAGTTACGCGATGTGCACATTAAATCATATTTTTGTAATAACATTGATTGACAGCAGTTTTGAGTTTTTGATTTTCTTTATGTAGATTTTTCCTTAATTCTTATTTTTCTCTTCTATTGTTTCTTAAATTTACCGTAAATAAAATCATGATTGGAAAAAAACTAAAGTTGAAAATATTTGAATCTGCTCACATGGCAGCGATTCTATTGACTTTTGAATGGCAGCGCCATCTTGACTATGTTGAACAATGTTTTGTACTCCATATTTGACTGAGCAAAATTGGTTAGCTTGCTTTTTAGTTTAGTAAAACAAATGAACAATATTGAACATTAATACATAAAATAAAACAACTGAAACTATTTATGTATAAAAAATAACTATTTATCCAAAAAGAGGATATTACAGTATATAAATGTTTGTTTGTGTAGTATTTTATATTTTTTATTTGATTATTTTTAGGTTTAATGCTGCTGTTGCCCTCTCATGGCCTTCAAAACGTCATGTTCTCGAATGGATGAGAGAACTCGGGGAATTTATTAACAGAAGTCAGGTGGCAGCCCGGGGTTTACTTTCAGAGCAACATATATCATGGACGCAACCACAGCTATTGAAACTACACACACTTTACGACAGAATATTTCAGGTATTATACTAAACTAGCTGACCAGCCATTTGAGCATATATATGTAGATCAAATGAACATAATCAAAAATTTGATATTAACTATTTTATTTGATAAAAATTAAATATTCATATACATTATTATCTTTATCTTTTAAATGAGTGGCTATAATCTTCCAGAAGATGTATAAGTTTTTCAGTTATTCAAAAAACTATTTTTTTTTTAGGTATTAGAAATAATTTTTTTTTAACCATTCTGGGTAAAAACTTTTTTTGAACCTAGCTGTATTGCATATCTATTGTATAAGGTGACCACTGTTAATAATTTCAAATTTTATGGGCATTGCTGTTTGAAATACACTGATTAATAAGTCAGTGTGTTAGTTATTACTTTAAAATGTTAAGTAGAGAAAACTTGCTAAAATATTACTCCTAACAGTGCTCTTTACGTTCAATAATTTCTGAAGTACAGTTTTTCAAAAAGCAGCCTTTTTACTTCTTTTTTTTCCAAATAAGTTATAATCAAGATTTTGTGAACTTATTTTGGAAAATATGGAGACTATTACTACAAAAATATTCACTATAAATTACTTTGTGGTGTATCTACCTAGCTTTAATTTGAGAGCTCATAGACATCTATAGTTTTAATATTCCCCGAGAGTTAGTTCTTTAATTGAATTTCCCTTTTATATTTGAAACACCTTTTTGAGATTTTAAAAATCCTTTCAACATAGAACTTTATTTAATTTTCTAAATCGTAAAGTAGGATTAAAAAATCATCCATTTCTCTCAAATTAATTTTTTTATTATATAGCAGCTTTATTCACTTATGTATTTAATTATCAATTATGTGGAGATCTGGTTTGTACCATTTTTTTAAAAAGTAAAATAAAACTCCAATTTAGTCAACTGTAATTATTGCCATAATGAGTTCAAAACAGCCTTTGACATACTTACCAAACCTTTCATTTGATAAATAAATTTGTAATTCATTTATCGATAGCTGTCGGTCATTATTATCAAAACTATAGAACTTTTGCTAACTTTAAAGTCAAGATGTGAAATAATTGTTCTTATTGTTTGTACAATTCTCTAGTTTTATCACCGGCGACAGTGCTCTCAGTGTCAGAGTGTGCCAAGGGAGACATCCATCTGCCTCCTTTGTGGTGCCCTGGTTTGCCTGAAAGAAAGTTGCTGTAAACAGGCCAACATGTGCGAAGCAGTGCAGCATTCCATCGATTGTGGAGCCGGTACCGCAGCCTATCTTGTTGTTACTAGCAGTTATGTAATAGTCATCAGGGGTAAGCGAGCCTGTCTCTGGGGTTCTGTATACCTGGACACATTTGGGGAAGAAGACAGGGAACTTAAGTAAGTTAATTAATTATTAATTTAATGAAATATCACTAGACATTTTTATGCTATTGAAAGGACTTATACCTTTTATAAATGCCACAAATTTGAATCTACTAGGTTAATTTTTATTTAAGATAGAAGACAATGTATTTATAATTGTTTAAATAATTCTGAGTGGTATATTATTGCCTTCTTCTTCTATATTTCCCTAGTTTGTGCCCTATTCTAGCATGAAGAGGCCTCTGCCTAAGCCTCACCTTCTTGCAGAGTTGCTTAAGTTATGTTTTTCCTCCAATCCTTTGGATGTATTCTTAAGAGAGAAATGCTTTATATAAACCCTGACCTGTTTTATTACTTAATTTAAATCAATTTGTTACTCAACTATTTTTAAAGATGAATATCTTCAACAAGATCTGTCAATTCCTACCCCTTACCATTCTTTCTCATCTTTCTACTCTAGAAATGTTTTTGGAGTTCTACCAATGGGTTGATTTTCCACAAAACTGCTTCATGCCATTGTAATATAATTCATCCCCATTTACTTATTGTTTGTTTATTTAATATTGTTGTATATTTCAATGAATAAATAAAAATAAAAAAAATTTAGCATGATTTTATATCCTTTCTTTAGTTAATTTTAAAATGTTTGCTAATTTTTCAGGCGGGGTAAGCCATTATACCTGAGCCCTGGTAGGTACCAGCTGCTGGAGCAGCAGTGGTTGGCCCATCGCTTCGACCACACTAATAAGAAATGGGTTTGGCATAGGGATGCTCTCTAGCCCATCTGCCCTATCTTTTAAGTTAGCTCTTTATTCTGCCATTTATTTCTTCCTTTCCTAAATCCCAGCAACAATTGTTATTTAAAAATTATCTCTATACCATTTAGTCGTCATGTTAATATTGATCGTTTTCTAAATAAACTGTTGACACAGATGCGCCTATCTTCTAGGAGCCTAAGATATCTTTTCTAAGTACTATAAACTAGACAATATTGTAAAAAAAACCTATTTAGGTAATATCTGATTCCAGTGAGAACGGGAATCAAATTATGAAATCAATAGAGGTTATTTAGTTTTAAAAGTAAAAAAGGACTGTTAGTGTTCTCTGTGTGTTTTGTTTTAGATTATGTCAAATGTTTTAT
>NW_027115660.1:125953-178012 GCF_000696795.3 Halyomorpha halys | reverse complement strand
TATATAAAAAACATACATGTATGTTTTTGCGTCTTTTACCTAATTTTGTTTATAATATAACTTACGTGATATAACAGAACACCTTGCGTGCATGACGTAGAATGCTAAGTTCCTTTAAAGAGTACATGTTTATCATTCATGTTAAATTCTTTTTTTTTTTTTTAAATATATGTTAAGACAATTAATATCTTTTATTCTAATTATTGTAAGTGTGAAAAATAAAAATGTATATATAAACTAGTCCCTCCCGAATTGATAACTCGCAGCTATTTTAAAGTGACTCTTATTTGTTGAAGTGTAATATGTTAAGCAAAAAACTAGGGGGAAAATATGTATGCACATTGCTCAAGCTTTAAGGATTAAATTGAACAAAAGTTAATATATTTAATTTTTTATAATTAATTGTTATAAAAATATGTTTGAATGTGCTTCATTAAATAACAATTTTGCCTCTTTGAAATGAACGACTATTGGTGTTTTTTATATTAACTGTGATATTCTTTGCCACATGATGAAAATGTTATATTTGATGATTTGAGTTTCTGGCTGGTATTCTATGTATTCTAACACACCAATCATATAGACATGAATAATTTGTCCAAAGTAAAAACTGCCTAATCGAGCCCCACATAAAAGTGGTCGCTTATAATGATAAGATAAGATGCCTATGTTTGAGTTCCTTTAACTTTTTTTTTTTGTTTCTAATTTAAGGGTACTTAATCAGGAAGATTAAAAAGATTAATTTTATGTTAGAGAAAGAGTATATTTTTCAGAATTTGTAAATTATGAATAAATGTAATTTAATGTTTATATTGTAATATTGCATATATTTTATTCTAATGCTCGTTTTGGGTATTGCTTGTAAATACGCATTGTGTCCTCTCCCCAAAAAAAATAATAAAATCAATAAAAAAATTATAATAAAAAATAACTATAATTTTTTTTTTAATAAGATTCGAAAAGGAGCTCAAAGATTAAATTATCTTCCCTGCTTATAATTATAATTATTTACGAGAGCATTATTGAATTTTAAAGTTGTAGCTATTAAGCCAGAATTATCTCCAGCCAGGCCAATTTAAACTGTTTGTAAATAGTACTACGAGTATAAATATATATTAAAGAAGTTTTGTTGATTCTGTAATATGTACGATTTATTAACATATGTTCAACTATGCATATAAATAAATTAATATGATTAAGCGATGATTTTAATTCCTATTTACCTTTTATTTATTTTTCCAAGTCATTAAGCCGTTTTGGTTCTAATCAGGACATGAGAAATAAAATATCACAACTTAATAGTATTTTGTATTGTAGTACAATTTTATTGAATGCTGGTATAGAAATCGGCCATAGCTTAGTCAAGTAACAAAGTTTTATTTATTTTATGAACACTAAAATAAATCCTAATAAAAAACAAGAGACTAGAACATAACAGGTAACGAGAGATTTCAGTTCTCCTTTTAATTTTGTTTATTACTTATCATATTTATAATTTTAAAATAAAATTTGGTTTATAATAACTTTATTTTGTTTTTTTAGTGGGATTCATTTTTTATAATTAAATAGAAATCAGATTGACTTAATAACAAACCTCCTGAACAATATTAAGCCCACATTTTTTAATACAAAATTATATAATTACAAAAACTTATTACAGTTTTATTCTAAATCTATATATATATATATTACAAATATGAATGAAAAGCTTTTAATATATATAATTTGAACAGTAATAAACTTTTTTGTTTAATTAATCTTGTTTAAAATATTAATTTTGATCTGGTATCCATGCGGAGGATATTCCAGTGTAATGGAATTACTTATTTTAATGATGCATGAAAGTATCAATAACTGTCAACCTAAAAGCTCTAATTAGAGAGCTCTTAGCAACTATAGGGTTTTTTTTTAAGCCCGATAGAACTTGAAATTGTAAAAAATAACACAAAAAATTAAATTGTAATCAAAATTTTTTTTTTATTCGAAAGATCAATACGTGACATTAACATTTGAAAATGATTTCGGGCATATGGGCACCGCGGCTGTTCTTGACGAAGCGCATTCTGTAAAATTGTGTTCAGCGATGAGGCGCATTTTTGGCTTAACGGGTTTGTTAATAAGCAAAATTGCCGCATATGGTCGTGCGATTTGACACCTCTCGATTATTCCTGTGGGGCTACGTGAAGTCACTGGTTTATGCTGATAAACCAGCAACAATTGACGCCTTGGAGGCCAGCATTGTTCGTGTTATTCGTGACATACGGCCAGCAGTGCTCGAAAAAGTGGCCCAAAATTGGACGTCCAGAATGCGCTTCGTCAAGAACAGCCGCGGTGCCCATATGCCCGAAATCATTTTCAAATGTTAATGTCACGTATTGATCTTTCGAATAAAAAAAAAATTTTGATTACAATTTAATTTTTTGTGTTATTTTTTACAATTTCAAGTTCTATCGGGCTTAAAAAAACACCCTATATGTACAGGATGCACTGGAAACAACTCAATGCCATACCAGTTTTTTTTTTTTTTCAAGTTAGATATTGTTGGTTTGTTTATTTTAACATAAAATATATTGTTGATTTTTTAAAGTTTATAAATTATTTTGTTTTTCATGTGTTTTAATTAAAGTTGCATTCAGGATTCGACAGACATATTTTTTCCATGGTCTACATGTTCTTAATTATTTGAAGAGATCCATTTTATTATATTTTTTTTATAAATAAAACATCATTCATATATTTGTAAAAGAAAAATGACCTCAGTAAAAAGCTGGGAATAAGCAGAATTTTAAATAAACTCTTAAAAATACTTCCTAGATTTGTCTGATTAAAAACAGATTTTAATATGTTGACAGGGAGTGAAGATAAAAATGGCCAATAGAATGGGCTGAAAAGTCAGAAATATATTTAGATATAGAATAAACTCTGTTCAACAATTGAACAATTTTAAGATCAGTTTGTTGATGACCTGGCCATGATGCTCATCATAATAAGATTCATTAATAGATCTTTCTGCATCAGCATATTTTTATTTTGTATTTGGAGGAATTTATATCTGTCATATATATGTGGATGTTGCGTTATCCTTTTAGTGTATTTGTTAAATTTTCAATTGAGTTGTAAGATTAACTTTCAATCAATTTTATATATTATTTGTATTTTTTTTAAAACTTATTAACTGCTGACATTTCGGATTTTCTCCATTTTCAAACATGCTTTATAAGTTTAAACATTTCAACTTATAAAGCATCTAACATTTCGACCTTAATGCCATTATGAAGAAGAAAGACACTTAAAATTTATTGATTCAAGTTTTAAATTTTTTTTTTATTGCAGGCTATAATGCCCAAGTTGATAATAAACATATATGTTCTTATTTATAACAGATATATTCTTTATATAATTTTTATAACATATATATTATTTCATTCACTTTAAATATTTAACAATTTGCTTATTTATTATCAATTAATATTACACTCAACAAACCTGTTAGATTTTATAAGGATACTGTGATTATAAATTAGCTAATTGTTAAATAATATAAGGGAATGTTGAAAATAATCGACTTCATTATTATAGGCTGCAATTAAAAATTTAGATAGCTCAATTTTAAGAGTCTCTTTGATAATGGCCAAAGAGGAAATGTTGGAAAAGACTGAAGTTAAAGAGAGAAAAGAATCAAAATAAATTTATATTTTAATTTAAGTACCTACTTTCAAACAAAAAATTAATAAACTAATATATTTGATGGATATAATTTTCATTATATTAGTTAGTTATAATGTATTATATGCATACAATTATGAAATAGTTACTAGTTGACCTAAATGCAAGTTCTTAGCAAAATATTTTATTTTATTATAGATGACTATAATTTAAATATCTGATGGTAACTATGTTTATAAAACACTTGTGGTAAAAATCCAAAACATCAGCAGCTGCTAATGTTTTTAAAAACAGTAAGTTAAAGTCCAAGAGCCCCGAGGAAAAAAAAAGCATTGTTTGACCCTAATTGTTTATTACATTAGTGAAAACTATACACAGTTAAGAATCAAAATTGATGAGTCTGCCAGCTATAGTTAAGGGAAATACAAAATGGTTACTGTTCCAGAAGATAAGAAAAATTTAATTTTAAGTAAAAAAAAAAAAAATGTATTAGAAAATGGTTCAGATTTTACCTAGACTTAACAAGGGATATGGTCAATTCCATTAACAAATAAATATAGAAGTATTAAAGGGAGACGGACCCCTTTGAACTTTATTTTATTCAAGAAACACCTAAAATTATCACTCGTTTTTCATTCAGAGCTCCATATCGATAAAACTACACCCGACACTAAAAAATTTCAAAATATATTGTTTATTTTCTAAAATAAATTTAATTTCCTAAAAATTCATGGCATATTTATAATTTGCTAAAATATAAGCAGGTCTTTAGGTTCAATTGTTTCCGAGACACTGTTTTTAAAAAAAACAAACATTTTTTTCCAAATAATGAAAAATCTAAACTTTGTAAAGTTATTTTGGTAAATATCATGGAGACTACTACTTTATTGTACTTCAACTAGAGTTCTGGCAGACATGTGTATGTCTAATTATCCCTGAGGTAGTTTTCCCAAAATAAATTCACTAGCTATTGATTTTTTTAATTATAGTTATCTCAGGAACTATTGAATGTAAACAGCTCTACTATGGCTCACATTTTTAAAAAAAATACTCTACTTTAAATGATGCTCTGCTACCTTTTTTAGTGATGTTAGTAGTTTTAAAGATATGAAGCTTGGAATGTAAAATCAATTGTTTTAGACATTTTAAAACAGCAAGCATTTTTTATTCCCCTTAATTTGGATTGGTACAGTCATAAATTTCAACTCCTAAATGTTTAGTTTTCATTTAAGAAATCAAAAATTGGAATGAATTTTTCTCATCCCCCTCCTCGGTTTTAGGATTATAAGTTCAAACTTACTACACTAATTATAATAAAGAAGTTGGGATATTATTTAATTTGGAGATTCAATAAAAGAGAGAATGCTTACCTATTTAGAGTTGTGAGAGGGAAGCCTATCAGTTCCTCTTGGACCACTACTCTGTGTAGTTGATTGGCCCCTTTTCCTGCATAAGACAAGTGTAATTCGCAGTGTACTTTCCCCTGCCTCTTTCAGATATTACTGGGCGGTTTTAGCTATATCCCCTTGTAGTTTCAGTTGAATCCAATGACATTTTTTGTTCTTTATTTTATTAAATTTTTGTCCCAAGTGATAAATATTGGTTGTGTCTATTATTTATCCTGATATAAATATTTATCATCAGAAGAAGATGGTCGTGTGTATGGTGAGTAATGATACACAAATAAGTAAATAATGTATATACTATAGTAATACATATATAATATTTTTGTTATATATTATAATACATATATTTATATAATATTTAATAGAGTTATAAGTAAAAGTTTGACTTGTTTGTGTAACATACTGACAACACTCCTGACCCTTAAATGCTTCTTTTTTATCCTCATATTTAATCCAGTCAACAATAAACACCACATTATAAATATTTTTGTCCAGTGACATTTAGCCTACAGAGAAGTGAACATATCATTGACATATATGGTAAATTTTATGGACAGTAAAATTGACAGGAGACTTATGATAACAAAAATTGATTAAATGGAATAATATTAATAAAAGTGGGTAAAATTAGAAAACAGTATGAATCTCTCGAAGGAATTCATAACACCAAAAATGATAGAAGGGAAAGCTTCCCTAGGTCGTCACCCATACACTAAAATCCAATTTAGCAGCAGTATCATCTTACCTTCGAAATATTTATTATTTACCATACATGCTTGTTAAGCATATGCTCCGTCTTCTGTTTACATTTACTTTTGTAAATTTTGTACTAAAGTATACTTGATTTAACATAGTGGTATTTTGCTCTTTTATTTTTTTAAAGTAGACATTGAGCCGAACATTCATACAGTGACATTTGCTAATCAGACTTTCCACAGGTACATAAAAACATAATGAATTAAACTTCTGATTACTCGACCTCAGATAAGTTTAAATTGCCAATTGTATTTATACTGTGGTTGTTATATATTTCCAAGTATTAAAGATTTTAAAATGCTGGAATAAACACTTCTTTCATGAATTACTTAAAAAGAAAAACATTTAAAAAAATTATAATTGAAAATTCACAACTTATTAATTGTTTAACCACCATATTAAGTACCTTTGAAAACTTTTGATAGTGATAAATTAATCAGTTGTGTAAGAGGGAAATGGTTGTAGTTCAATTAAATAATGTCAGTTCCAGAAGGCACAATAAACTAAATCCCATTTTTCAAGATTTAGGTTTAAGTTGCTAGTTTTTTTTTTAGCTTCAGGCCTGATTTAAAGAAAAAAAAATACAAGGTTAGGTTTATTAAAATTATACGTTTTTAGTTTAGTGGGAGTCTAAAATGTTTCTCAAAACAATACAAAAGCTTTTAATGAGGTCTATATAGTTGACCGTAGATTAATAAGTGAAGAAGATGGTCGGGGGAGGAGATGAACCTCTGCTAAAGCTCCCGGATGAAGACCTGAAATTCAGGTTGAAACGTCGGCACGAAAAAATAATTTTTTGTTTATTTGTTGCACCCCCTGACCATCTTCTCCACTCAAAAGCTTATTAGTTATACATCAACACTTTCTAAACAACTTTTAGTAAGGTAATCAACAGAATCAAGGCTGAGGGGGGGAAAGACGTTTCTTAAAAGGCCTCTGGATAATATTGGAGAAGTCCCAAGAGTATAGAGATTTCTTTACTAATAACACACCACCTTTTTATTCTTGCTCAGCCATAAGCTGGGGAAATAAGATATCTCTCGAGACTAGCCTGCAAATGAATAGGTGTTATTTTGGTCTCAGCAAACATCTGAGAACTTGGCCAACTTCTGCTGCACGTAATGTGTAATGTTTCCTTTACAAGACACTCATCAGACCTGTTCTTACCTACAGATCGGAGACTTGGACTATCACAAGAACTGAAGAGGAGATATTTATTCTCTTTGGTGAAGATCCTTAGCTATAAAGAGGAACACAGAGATCTATGATTTGTAAGGAGATGCAGAAGTGATGAGGCACATCAAGCTTGAAAGACTGCGTTGGGCTGGATATATTACAAGAATGCTAGAAGATATTTGAAGAAAGTAGGTTCACACAACCTTCAACTGGATCAGAGGAAGAGGCAGATTATAGCTTAGATGGAAGGATGCTAACATTCAAAAATGCTAGAGACCTATTGGATGTCCTCAACTGCCAAGCGATCGTGCAAGAGTTATCTGGCTAAGATTTATTGAGGAAGCCAAGAAGGTAGTTAATTATAGAAAAATTAAAAAATACTTCAGCCATCTATGGAATCCTCATCGATAGACAACCAGAATCTGAAGTACAGTTGTATTAACGATCAGATGATCCCAATCCTATGTAATACATAAATAATTACATTAGCCCTAAAATATATAGATATTATCAATATCATGGCTGGTGTTATTGGGTTGAATAAAATTTAACACACCACTAAAACTAATCAATGCCACAGAAGTAATAAGATTAAAACAAGGAAAAAAACATTAAATTTCAACAGGGTTACAAATAGAAAAAAAATGCAAAAAACCCTATTTTAAAAAAACATTAAATTTGATTTCATTACCTTAAATTTTAACAATTTTTTACAATAAAAAAAATTGTAACAACCCCTTCTTTAAGTATCATTAATAAGCACTCACCCAAGCTTGCAACTTTGAAGAAATTGACAAACTTTACCAAATGCTGGTATAAAATAAATTAATAATAATATATTGATAGCAATATACATATAAATAAACTAATATTTTTCACATAAAAAAAATTGATCAAGTATCATATTTACAATAAAAAGCAACCAGATTTCAAAGCATAGAAAAGACTTATTAAAAAATCAGAATATAAAATAACACTACAATAAATTAATATTTCAAATTTAAGAGTAAGTGTGATAATTTCATTCTTCTGGGGAACAATTCAACAAACACTCGTAAAGAATGGTATATGGACAAAAACGAACTAGGTAAATAATTTTAATCAATTAGCATAAATTACCATTTAATAATTATGGAATATAGCGTAATTATTGATTTTCATTAAACAAGCTAGAACTTTGGCTAATGTCAGTTAAAGCTTTCTTAGAACTAATAAATTATTTAATTTTTAGAGAAGCAAAATAAAACAATTAAAAATAAAAAAATAAAGGCTAACTTTAGAAAAAATCAGTACAATACATATAACTCTTAGTTAAAACATAATTAAAAGTGTTACTAAGCCATCGTACAAAATAAGTAAAAAGATATCTAAATACATAATTGTCAATGAACATTTAATTCAAATGTAAAGGTATGTAACACAAATTGACTATACTTAAAGATTTTAACAGTTTTGTTTTCAGAAATATGGAACAATGATTGTTGATCACTTGACATATGGTATAGAAAGGAGAAGGAAACAACTAAAAGAATTTAAGTATCACTTGCTAAGAATAGACAATTTTTCATTATAAAAGATGCTAATTACCATAAACAATATTTCATTACATTTAAAGCAACAAAACTAAAATACTTTGGGGGAATAATATATTAAACAGAACAATATTTGAGTTGAGGTGCTGGTAAGGATCAGAAACATTATTAGGGCCATTACTTCATAATAAGACCACGAGTCCAAAAAGGGACGGCTTTTATAAAACAATAAGAGAACTATCACTCCTTAATGTAATAAATTTCCATATTGACATTCATTTTCCAGAAAAATTATAACTTATAACTAATGTGCAGAACGTCTTCTGCACCCAATTAGGCATACTACGATTTATTTATTAAGACACTTGGTAAAAAATTATTTATATGAATTATTGTACATTACATTGTATGTGTCGTATTACAGTTGCTAAATGGAAACGTGAGCGCTGACAATGATAAACTAAATTCCAATTCAACAGCTTATTACAAATGCCAATATGGCAAACATTATTTCAACTTTGTACATGTTCATGCAAGGATATGGACTGCACGGACCTCTTACAAACACAACATAAAGAAATATAAGCTGTAAACAAAAGAACTAAAAATGCAACTGGTAATGATACATAAAACATATCAGACTGGTTAAATAGAGTCATACATGAAACCAGTAGGTGGCTTCCAACGACCCAACTTAATTGCCAAAAGTTCCTTTCTTCAACAGCAGGAAAAAATATGACACTCCAAAAAGTGTGAAGAAGCGTAAATATCATTGTGTGAACAGAAGATATAAGTCCGAAATACTCCGAGCCACCTTTGAGTCCCACAGTTCCAGGTCCAGCCAATTCAGCAAGTATATTGGCTAAAGAAAAACATCCACTCATCACACCAAACCCTAAACCAGATACAAATGGCACAACATGTTTATTACTAGTTATGTCTTTATTAGTACTTGGAACATTAATTTTCTTCAATCCTTGTTCAGCCTTTTTAAGTATATAATACATTATGTATCTGAAAATTTCTTGGAATATAACAGAAACTATTATACAAAGGGGTAATACATGTCTGAATGTTACATAATTCCAAAATATCGCAGATAATAACAAAGAAAGTAACCAATAGAACGCACTTGCCACTAAAATTATAATTCTTATAGGATCATGAAAAACTGTAAACATACACAATGTTAAAACTGGACTATACGCAGTACAAGCACAACCTACAAATTCCATTAATGTCATTTTTAAATATTGATAGGATCGTTTCCACAATTGAAAAATTTCTCTTCAAGTAAAAATTATTCTCAAATACGAGCAATTAGTCATATCGATAATAACACAGACACATAACTACAACAGTTTACAAAGCTACCTTTTAATCTAACCTTCCTCATAGGAAAACAACCTATAATGGGATTACTCTACACCGTAAGTCGGAATGGCAGTCGTCTTTCAAAAACCTGACTGATTCAATCATGAATACCTCTACACTATCAGTCAAACTTACGCTTACTTGTATGAGATATCGAACAGTGAGAATTTTGTCCAATGTCCCTTTCAATTTGTAATAAACAGAAAACGAGTGTGGCCATTACTTCGGTGTTTTCCTGCCTGAATTCAGTAAAACGCCCAATATAAACGAAGCATTTGCAGCCTCCCTTTCACTTTCTCAGTGCCCTCCTTTGCAAATTTGGAGTAATCTGATTTACAGTAATTGACCATGATAATAATACATCAATTGACCCTATATGATCAGTCGAAACGATAGTTATCAAGGCCCCTACATTATCAGTCCGTTTGGGGCTTATATATGAGAAACCGAATAGTAAGAATCTTGTCGTTATTTTGAATCAGCCACACGATCAATCTTTAGTCTTATTGTCATTCGGACTGACTGTGTAGGGGACCCGTAAGTTAGCACAGTTCCAAAATTCTCATATATTTACACTGTGGATAATTAACTTTAAAAAATCCTAATTTTCGACTGGTTAAATACAAGAAAAAATATATTTATTTACATAGGAGAGCTTTTAATTAAGAATAACATAAAAAAACACTTTACAAAATTGAAAATCATCTCACACCACTAGTTACCTTCCGAAATTTATTCGTAGAGAACTTTAATATTCTTATTTATAATTTTAGCAATTGTTTTATTATTTATTTATGCTCCCTCGATACAAATCTATAATCTAGTCGACATATTGTTTGCTATAGAGCTCAAGAAGAGTAATTAATCTCTTTAAACTATTTTAGAATAGTTATTAGTTTGGATTCAATAAGACACTTAGTGACGTCATGAGCGGTGCTTTCCAAAATTACATGCTGTAATTAAAATTTATCCATCTGTTTACTTCCTTTAGATTAACCCAATGGAGTTGTTGTTTTTTCGTTAACGTTAAATAAATAATGTTTATTTGCTTTTCTTGATCGAGCAGTTTTGTATTTAAATTTCCGATTTGTTTCTCCTAAATAACGGTGTAAGTCGATTAGAATGTCGGATGATAAGGAGGTATTTATTTGTTACACTAGTTGTTTTGATTGTAGTGCTAATAATGTTAAGATAAATAATTTCTTCAGGAAACCCCTGAAACTTCTAATGAAACTCCTGAAAAAGAGAATGACAACAATGAAACTGAACAGCCTAATCCAAATCCGGAAAACAACATAGCTGATGGTGCTGAATCAGATGGCTCCAAATATATCAAACTCAAAGTTGTTGGCAATGTAATCTTGTTTTTAGTTGTTTCTTTGTGTGATTAACCCTTGGTTATCTTGTGCTACATATTTCCTTTGATGTTATAGGACCAGAATGGAATACATTTCAGGTTGAAAATGTCTACTCAACTTTTAAAACTAAAAAAATCTTACAGCACTCATGTGGTAAGTAACTTGTAATGTATCTCAATAGCATACTTTTTCTCCCAGATTTTGTAAATATTTTTATGTTGAAGGGAGTACCTGTGTCCGGTTTGAGATTTCTGTTTGATGGGAAGCGGATTAGTGATGATGATACTCCTAAGCAGGTATTTAGTTTGACATGATTTATCCACTTGTTAAATACTGTAATTGTTTTCCTTAAAGCTGATTTAATATTTTATACCACACTTAATATTTAGGAATTTGAAGTGTTAAAGAGTTATATTTGTTTTCATCATTGACCTATTGTTATCTCACTTTGTTACATGGAATAGTGCAACAAATTAGAAATATCAATATTTTGTTTTGTTTATTAGTGCACTGTTTGTTTATTTGTGCACTGTTTGTTTTGGGGAGGTACGTTGTATCCCTGTGTCAAGAATTCATTATTAGTGCACTGATAATAATGTATTATGATGTTAAAAGCATTATCCTGTTCATCTTTTTCCTATTGGGTTTGTTTCATTTGTTGATTTATTTTGGTGATAATATTTCTTATGTATGTCATATTTATTTTCTTAAATACTGGAAAACCTTAATTTTGTATCTGTAAAAATGGTGTTATCCTCCCCTTATTTCAATTGATTGTTGATGATATTGATTTAAATTTTCATAAATTTAAGTTTTATCACTCAATCAGCTTGGAACGAATAAATATTATTATCAACTGAAATATAATTTATATTATTCAATAACATAGGCACATTATTCATATATTGATTGAGTAATCCTAGCATTGTAACCTGTCTATTAGTTTCTCTTTTTTCAATTCAAATGAATTCCCATCAGATCTCTTGCCCAAGGATTCATTTGAATGGTTTGAGTGGATAAGCCCTTCTTTTTTTCTTAGGGAATGAGCTTGAGATTTTATTGATAACCAGAAAGACTAGTATAGCACATTGGCTGAAAATTTGTTGTCACTGGGTCAGGAGGATATTCAACATTAATAGTTTTTTAAGTTACAATCTGGGTGCTTCCCATTCCTTAAAATATATCAGCTTCTCCATTAAAAATTCCCTGACAGCTGCTTATAGTGATGTTTGTTTCATTGAGCCCACTTGTAGAGACTATAGGTGATGTCGACCATCACCCTTCACCCTCCTGAATAATATCAAGGAAGACAATTCGATATGCACATAGTGATTCTTGACTGACCAAAATAATGATTTGATCAAGTTAATTGGAGTGGAAGTAGGTTTACCTACTTACGACTGGGTTTTATCATGTGTGTGTGTATATATATAATTGTCTTCATCTGCTGACTTACCTCTACCAGGGCTTTGAACCTCTCACATTTTTGAATGACTTACATTAAAGTTCCAGTAAATATTTAAGAAACAAAATTGATATTTGTCACTTCCCCCAGAAAATTCTCTTTCAAATAATACCTTATTCCATTTGTCAAAATCCATTCACTACCGATCCCTTTCCCGGCTCTCAGAACCGATGGATTTTGACGAATGAGGTATCATTTGAAAGAGAATTTCCTGGAGGAAGTGATAAATATCAATTTTGTTTCTTAAATATTTACTGGAACTTTAATATAAGTCATTAAAAAATGTGAGAGGTTTCAGAGCTCTGGTAGAGATAAGTCAGCGGATGGAGACAATCATAATTGAGTTGTATAGATTTTAACAGATGTCAATGCCCAAATATATTCTTAGGTAAGTTGGACTCTGTGCTTTAAAGCCCAAAAATAAAGCTTTTTTAAGATAGCGCTCAAAATAAGGATGGATCAAACCTAAATAAATCCAACTATAGCCGTCATGGGATACTTGTCACAGTTGTCTTTTCCGAACTTTACTCTACAACACTGCTAAATATAAAAGGTCTTTGACTGATCCTGCTCTTTTTCATTAATCCGGTAATGTTTAAGATATATTTTTATACTCTTTGGGTAGTACTGAATTTAAATGAGTTAACATTTGATCACTAACATAGAAGCTTTTTCCTTAGGAACTTGGTAGTAGGTATGCAGATTTCCTTGATAATTTTATCCAACTAGTATAGTCACAAATAGGATATATAAAATGATTAGGTATTTACTTACTATAATCTGTCTGTTTGAAGGTGTGTGATGGTTATTTGAGTGAATGGTTTAGCTTATTTTGAATTTTTATGTCTTGAATTATTCAATGAGTTCGCATAACTTTTTTGAGCTCGAGACACTGAAATGTGTTTAGTTTATATGTTTGTTGGATTATAATAATTGTTTTTAGATAACAGTTCAACCAATTCATAAATTTGATGGCTCAAATTACTCAGTGATATCCCATGATTATGATAATTTTGGTAATAACAAAAATAAAACAAGATAATCCCATATTTTGAAACTGTTTATGCACAAACTAGGGGGATTTTTTTTGTTATTATTAAAATTTAATAATTTTTTATGATTTATTGACTCGGTTCACACATGATTTTGTATCTGTTCTAAATTTATATATCTATTCAGATCAATTTATATTCAGTTCATACATAGGAATAATGATTTATTTATTTTCTCTTGCATTAAACCTCATTAGCTGTTAAGATATTTTTCATTTCTGTAAATTCTTGTCTTGTGCGCAAAATATGTTTCTTTTCCTTTGGAGACTCAAGTCACGGTTCATTAATAAATTTTATGTGATCCACAACATATTACTTCGTACATATATTTTTCTTTTGTATTGTATCGATTTGCCTGTTGTCCACCATCTCTTTTTATACAATTTAAAGTTAAAATTCCTCATCATCAAACTAGTGTTAGCTTTTCTCTGGAGAAGACATGACGTTTTTAAATTGTGAAACACCCCTCGTTCCACACCCCTTTTTACCAAGGCTCTTATCACACCACTCCATTGTTATTCAGTTTTTGGCTTAAGAAGTTTTCCAGCTTAAGCGATTCATGATCGAGGTCATCAAATTATTTCTGTTTATTTTGATTTTTCATTTGTAAAAAACAGCTTACCAAGTATTAAGTGTGACATATTTTTTTAATGATCAGGTTGAAATATTTGCAACATAGCTGGTCACTCATTCCTTTAAGACTCTAGAGAGAAAAAGTTTAGATTCCATGAGAAGTAAATTATATTTATTTTATATACTAAATTATAGGATTTAAATCTTATTTTTAGATTTATTAATTTTGTATTTTAAAGTATAAATGAGAGGCATTCTTCATTAAATATTGTTATGTTTAAAAAAAAAAAAATAATAATCGATTACACTAATTACATTAAAAATAAGTTAAGAATGTTTAATTTAATCTTGAACAATCTACTCTACTATCTAGGATCAGCATTAGTAACTAACTTGAAATGGTTAAATTATACTTTGTCATCAAACAGCTTAACCTTACGACTGCTATTCCTTAACAGTTATCAATGACATTCGTTTACTCTCTAAATTTACAGCATTTTTATTTCAGCTGGACATGAGGGATGATGATCAAATTGAGGTTTACCATGAACAGACTGGTGGTTGGGCCCCTAAGAGAGATTTCTTTTTAGTAAGTGTTACCTATTTTTGTATGCTTTTCTAATTTTTTTTTTTTACATTAATATTTTTTTAGTTTTTAAGTTTTTATTTTATTCAGTGTGTTAATGCATCTTATGCTCAAAATTTTATTTTGGGAAATAATAGAGTTTTTAAGCAATCCCCTCTGACCTCAATTATCAGAGTGGTTGATTTCGGAGAAGAAAAGTTTACTGTAATAATTTGTACAGAATAATGTTATCCAAGATGAAACATTTAGTAGTTTAATTGATGATAAACTTCATCCATTCAGTTCATTAAATTTATAATTATAAGATAATGACTGGAATAAAACATATTATGATCAAATAATCTGTTCAATAATTTTGAAAAGTGTTTTTATTTTTTTTGTTTTGTTTCATGTGTTCTCTTAAATCATAAATGTTTTTGTAATTAATATTATTGGTACTTTTTTAAAAACAAGGTTTTTACATATTTTATATTTTGCACTTTAAAATGTCTTCTGAATGTTTATGGGTTTTCTATGGACCATTGTAGGAGTGCCAAAATTATCAATTCCAACGAATAGCAAACACTTAAAGTGAAGCACTACATCACACGAGTTGCTCAGAAAACTAGTGTATAGGCACCTGTAAAATTTTTTGTAAGATAAACTAATAGAGATTGTGTACATTAATTAGTTCAATTGTATTTCAGAATAAAGAAATCAGAAGGATGGAGTGTTTCGTCTGGAGCCCCAAACCAAGTTATAGCTGCTTACATAGAAAGCATGTAAGTATAATCGTTTTTGATGAAATTCTTTCATTTATAAAATATTTTAATTTCTGGTTTCTTTTTAAATTCAGATATTTAACTGAATTAATCATAAATATACAAAATAATAGTATGTAAAAACTCATTGGACAACCCTCTTGATAAACTGAAGAAGAACATAAGAACCATTTCACTACTTCAAGTGATATATCTGGCAGAGAATTACCTTCCCAGGTGCATCTCAGAATATCTCATATCTTTTCCAATGGTTAACCCTTTGAGCTCTATGGACGCATATGCAATACTTTTGTCAAAAGTCATCCGTGTGGACTAAGGCTGCATATATGTGTTTTCTCTGTCATCGGCGTGGACTATATGTGGTTTTTGATCAATATGTAGTCACTTTCATGTAAAATTAATTCAGGAGCACTCGTTAGTAATTTGCCTTCCTTAGGTAACGGCCGGTCCAATAGGGTCATAAAAATCTCTGGGAATTTCTGAAACATAAATCCCATTTTACCTTTTCTCGACTCAAAATAATATAGTCAATAGTATCGTCTTGTGAATGTAAGAACCTCATGGTCTTGCTCGCGTCAACAACGATAGTGCCCTATATAATTTGTTTGATTATTTTTTATTTGTGACATTCTACAAAATGCCAAATGTTGAAGAATATTTCACAAGGGACGAAAGTGAAATAGAATATAGTGATTCACTATCATCTGACAGTGAATCAGAAGAATCAATCGATGAAAGAAGAACAAATAGAAAATTACCCAGGAAATAAGGTACATCATTGGAAGAGGAAAATTTAGAATACCTTTCACCAAGATGGAACATTATTCTGTTCAAAAAGGAACTTAACTCCTGTACTGAATATCTTTGACGACCAAAATTCAAGAGTAAAGGGAAATCTAAATCCAGAATCAACACCCTTATACACTTTTCAAATGATGTTTCCAGGGGAATTAGTTTCTAAAATTACCAAACAGACAAACAATTATTTCAAATGCATACAACAGGGTATGGACTATAACAAGAGCTCCCATTTGAAGTATTGGAAGGATGCTTCAGTCTGAAATGTACAGATTTTTATGCATTTCAATGCTAATGCTGTGTTTGAAGAAACTCTCTTTGAAGGAATACTGGTTGACAGACGAATTGTTGAAAAGCGGTATTTTCTGCAAAATTATGGCACAGGATCGGTACATGATGTTATTACAAATGTTGCATTTCAACTAAAATTGTATAACCAATGACGATCCTTTAGCCAAAATAAGGCCAGTCATCAGGAAGATGAAAACTTCCTTTTTCACATTCATTCTTACTGGACGAAAATTTATGCATCAACAAATGTCTTTTACTCTACAAGGACAGATGTTATTTTAATCAATTTTTACCGTCCCAAGAGAAGTAGGTTTGGCATTAAATCGTTTGCCCTGTGTGACTGCATGATTAATTATATACTAGACTCTGTAATTTATACCGGTCAAAAAACAAACGTCAATATAAGTGATGTAGCAATTGGAATCTCTGGAGATGTTGTGATGACGCTGCTTCAGCCATATCTCGAAAAAGGCCATGTAGTAATTACAGATAATTGGTGTACAAGCCCACTATTGTATACTTTGCTCCACGACAAGAAAACCAACACATTTGGATCAGTTCGGAAAAATAGAAGACAAATGCCGTGCATGGAAGATACATTAAAGAGAGGAGAAACTTGGGACATGTTGACTGAAATTTTATTTTGATTTCTTTTATGAATAATTTTCTTTAATACTTATTCTTAACTTCTATTTTTTCTCAAATTTACTGTAACTACAATTATGATGGGAAGTTAAATAAAGATTTTAAAATATTTGAATCTGCTCAACATGACCGTGATTCAACAGAATTTTGAAAGGAAATGCCCCGCCATCTTGGCTTTGAACGATATCTTTTGTAACTGCATATTTTCCTGATGAAAATTGGTTAGCTTGCTTTTTGGTTTAACAAAGCAAATGAACAATATTGAAACAATACATAAAATAAAACATATTAAAAACCCTTTATACATAAAAAATAACCATTTACTCAAAAAGAGGATATTACAATATATCAAATTAAGTTTTTTAGTTGATTGTAAAATTTAATGTTTATAATAAATAATTTTAATACTCAAAAATAACACTTTAAAATTATTTAACCTTAATAATTACTTTAATTTATTACTGTTTGCGCCTTGAATAGTCACTTCAGTGTAGCCAAAAAATATTCCGGCCCCAGCGATGGTCAATACTAGCCACGTTCCGTCCCTACCAACCATTTCAGCCAGAAGTATTCAGTGCTGAAAAGGTTAACTGTTCATTGCTGATCCTTACATTTCTGTTATTATATCCCAGATCTATTGAATCTACAGTCTACAGTTTAGATATAGTCTCAGTACCGAGTATTTTCCGATGGTGTTGTTCTGCTGAATAAAAACTCTGTATGGATAGTTAAAATGTCATTCTGAATACTTCTATAAGAAATATCTTTTTAAATAAATCTTTTTTGGTCCTCAATATGCCAGTTTGATCAACTTATTGCTGTGACCAATTATATTGTTCTATTTTTTAATAGAACAATATATAGTAATATAGAATTATATAATAATATAGAATAATACAATATTCCAGGTTAAAACTGATGTTATATTTTTTTATTATAAAGTTTATTGTTTTTTTTTGTTTTGTTTTTAGAGACAGGATTCTCCTTCTCCGACTTTCAAATGACTCATCAAAAACTTTAGAATGTAAAAATATATTTTCTCTTCAGCGTCACGAGTAATGTTTATGTGTGTATATATATATATATATAATTATATATATTTATATGTATGTGTGTTTATATGTACACACATAACTATATAATTTTCTTTTCCCTCTTGTACATATTGATGTTACTTAGTTATAGTTTACATCTATATTTTAGATGGCTTAGTATTTATTTTAATTATATTTCAATAAATTATTAGGTTTTATTAGCTCTCTTTTATTGAAAACAAGAGCATTTTATTTTATTTCTTTTGTAATGTTTGTAAGGTTTTAGATGTAGTGTAAAGTTTTTCTTTTAAAATTAGTATCAATGTCGGAAGGTGGTAATGTAGGTCTATTTTAGCCTATTAATCTTGGACTTATTTTTTAAGTTTATTTAATGCACTTTATAAAGGTGATGTTGAGTTATATTTCATTTGCTATAGGCAAATTACATACCACGTTCAGTGCCCAACCATTTCCGGAAATTACTCCCATGGAGTGTAAAAGAAAATCACGATTTATATCATGTCTCTATTAAGGATTATTAAAAAAATATTAATTTTATTAATTTAAAAAAAAAAATGTTTATTGTTTCTCCAAAAAACAATGATGTGATTCCGAAACCTCTTGTGCTCCATGGCTTAGAACAAGGTTGTCAGGTAGTCAAACCTACAATAAATTAGGTAACCTAAAAGTGCCGTTATTCTAAGTTAAATTTTTTTTATATATATTCATTGTTTACTATGTCAAACATTGAATGATGTCAATACATTTAAAATGTATTTTTAATTAATAATAGTTTTTAATTCATTTTTTTTTTATTCTAGAATGTTTTGAGGATACTGTCCCCTCCATATAATTTAATATTTTTTTCATAATAAGCATTTCCATAATTTAATACAATCAATTAGTTTCATTTTTAATAATTTAATAGAATAAAACAGTCAAATAAATAAATATTAATTTTAACGTTAATTTTTTTACTTATTAATTTGCCTCAGTATTATTTGGTGAGTCAATTTTTTAAAAAAATATATAATAAAATTTAAATTTATTACTTAAAAGATCTAAAAGAAAAAAAATAAATGAATTGAGAACTACTTTGTTTTTAATTTTTGACCTTAAGACGTGTAAAAAAAAAAATTATAACTTGTAAAGGTAAGATAGTGAAACATATTATTAAAAAACACCTGATGATTTTTTTTTTTAATTATAAATTTTGAAAAATAAAATTTCCATCAAATATGCAAGTATTATTTAATTATATTTCGCTGATAAATTAACTAACTGATTATAAATTATGAGTAATAATTAAATAAAACTATTTATTATGAAATAAAGAAGTATTATTTACAATTACTTTATTTTTTAAGTATTATAGTTACTCTCTATAATTGACAATGTAGGTTGGAATATGATATTAATTCACTACACATTATTTACTAATTTGCTTGTTACTTTGGAAAACATGCTAAACAGAACCCTACTTTTTTCAGACAATGCGCAAAAACAAAGTTTTATATTTATTTATGTTTCTAATTGAATAGTTGCATTTTTTTTTTTATAGCTGTGATGTTTTGTTGTTTGAAGGTTGTGGATGAGAGGATTGATAGCAAAGTATAGGATAATTAGGCTAGTCTAAAAACAATAAGGACTTACATAAGTAAAGTCTTAAGTCCTCTAAATTCTTAAGTTCATATAATTCCAATCGAAAAAAAATATCCATTAGTCCAAGTTCAAAAATGTGAATAGACAAATCTCAGTATTACTTGAGAATTTTCCGGCTACTAATTTAAGCATTTTTTCAAGGATAATATGACAAAAGTTGGTCCATTTAGTCAATATCATTCATATTCGCCTTCAAAATTTTACAGATGCCAAAATTTTATGTCCCTTTTTCTACTCTTCAAGATTAAAATTTAAAAAGAAAATTGCCAGCTTGTGATTGTTTCAAAATGATGGTTTCCAATTACATGTTGTTTTCTCACAAACTTAAAACTTTTTGCTACCTTAACAGCATTGAAAGAGAAACGAAATGCGTTTTTTTCAGAAAAATATATAATCATAGGGTAAATAGATAATTATTGTCTTTGGATTGAATCTCAATTTATTCCTACAATCGGTCACAACTCTTGATAAAAATCACCTAAGAATCTAAAGTTTTTAACTTTTTTTTAAAATTATCTATTCAGATTTCAATGCTTTAGTTTAGAATTTTAAAGTAAAAATGATAAAATCGATTTAAAAAAAAAAAAAAAACTGATTCAAAATAATTGATAAAAATCACCAAATAACCTAAAGTCTTACTATTTTTTAATTATCTGTTCTAATTTCAAAATACTTCAATTTGAATGAACTTAAATTTGGGATTTCAATGTTTAATTGATTAAATTAATCTAAGAACAAAACTAGTTCTTAAATTTATAACAGTTTTGTAATTCAATTTAAAATATTGTTCAGTAGAAACATATTTGAGTTTTAATAAGTCTGAAGTTAAGGGAGTAAAATAAAGTTTTGATAAGACCATTTCTGATGGCCAATTGACAATAGAAAATTCTTAGATTTAGATGGAGGAGGAATAAGGTGCAAAAAACCTTTATGTGCTCCCTTAACCATGTGCATGTGCTTCCTGAACGTGTTATAGAACAATCTCGTCTGCAGAGATTAGGTCAGCAGGTTACTCTGAATTTTGGGAAAGCGTTCCTTCTTTACATAACTTCAAATTGATGCCTTTCCATATAACCATCAACTTACTTGTTTCTTGAACATTTTGATTATTTTACATTCTTTCAAAAGATATAAAAATAGTTGAAAAATTAAATTTGAGGTATTAGTGATTGATTACACAGAGGGGGGGTACATGCTAAATTAAAGATTATTCATTAATTTGTTTCCCTATATTCTGCTAGTAATTATACTTATCGAGGCAAAAATAATCCAATATACTATATTTGTATCTTCTTATTTTGGTTGTTTTGAAAAGAGAACAAGTTATGATATTGTATTATTCCATGTTATAATTTTTGAAAATTTTAAATGTAGATTTCTAATCTAAGTCTTTCTTCTGGTTGTATTTAATAGAAAATCAGTTTTTCATGATAAAATTAATAAAATGTGAATGGATATAACCCAATTTTATTATTAACTTAAAAATATGATACCCTCTTCTTGCTTTTATACAATTTTCCATTTAAAAAGATTTTTAATTTCCTGGTCCCGAAAGTAAAGAAATTCGTTGAGAGTAATTATAATATCTGTTCTAAGCACTTTATGAATTAGCCCTAGTCCAGATATAGCCAGTAGTGATTGGCCTAGACCGCACAGTTGGCTAGGATTTCAAAATACACTATAAAATAATTTTTTTTAAATCTTGTGTTTTAGGGGATAAAATCCATTTTTTATATCTTGTATTTTAGAGGATAAAATACGAAATAGAAAAAAATAGATTTTATTTTTAAGTAATGAAATACAAAATAGCAAGAAGTATTTTTTATTGTATTTAAAACACTATTGTAACTTAATACTTAGTATTATTTCAGATACACAAAGTAATTCAAATACATTACTATGCATGATAGTAATTTGTATTCATAACGCTTGACTGTAATTTGTACTTGTGATACTTGACATTAGTACTACTTTTCTTTCAAAATACTAAAAGTATTTTTTATTTAAAATACATATTTTAAAAATATTTTGAGTCATAAATAGTCCAACTCTGGTTGAGTTGTTTCAGAAGAATTTCCATTAATTCTTGAAGCTTTTTGTATTATTCATGAGGTCTGTTTCAACAACTACTTCTGACTGTGGAGTTTGCATAGTAGGGATTTTTCCTCTCAAAATCTGCAGTGTGCATTCTTACAGTTCTGGAAAGTCCCAAGTGGTTGTTGGAACAGACCTGTAGATAGCACTGGTGAGGGAGAGTGGGGCAAGTTGGTTTCTGCCTCCTCAATATTTCATGACCATTTATTATAAAATACATAAAAATGCTGAATAAATATTACAGATAATAGTGATACCTTATTTGACTGAAAATAATGTAGTTTAATTAACAACAGACAGCGTTCCCTACTAGTAAATTATTTTAAACTTTTTTTATTGTACTCCACAACTTTCCATCATAAAACGATTTACTTAGTATAGTATTTGTGTCATGTTAAAAACCTATGACTGGACTAACCTGTTTTATGTAAGACATAAGTTCTCTCCTAATGTTTCCATAATGTCAGCGCAAAACATGTTTGAATTAGCTTATTATTTATCTTAGCTTGGGCTAACACTTAAGAATTAAAGTTCTGTTCCAATTATTTATTTATAAATTGTTGTTTTATTTAATTTCACATGCAAAACTGGTAATGTGGTACAACCAGATTCTTCATGATAGCTGCAACTTTAGGATTAACTTAAGATTTTTTTGTAATTCAATATTACATATGATGCATAAGTAAAATAATTATCAAAGTGATAATATCTTTTAAGTAACCTAATAAACAAGTTCATTAACTCAAAGCACTTCAGAAAAAATATAACCTCCAATTCTCATTTAAGAATGATATTATGGATTATAGTTATCAATTACCACCATTTAAACATTCCTTGTTTTTTATCATTGGTAGCAATGGTTTTTAATTTCTTGTATGATTGTTTATTTTAGTGTTTTTTCCATATACAATTTTATATATAAGAAATAAATGATTGTTTTAATGAGTATTTTTTTAATTTCATGCATTCCTTCTAAAAAATTAACATAATGCAGATTTAATAAAGGAATGTCTCATATAATAGTTTGTGAATCATTTTACCAAGGTGGTAGAATTTCCAGTATACTTTATCTAACATTTTTAGTCCCATATTTTTATTATATGATCATCAACCATGCCTGAGAACATTCCTGAAGTGGCCATTCCTATAAATTAATGTCTAATTCTATATATATTTTTTAAGTTTTCAATGGGTGATCGTCGTTTTCTAATCATAGCTACTTTTTCAATGTAGCTCGATTTAACTAATTTTATAACGTAAGTATCCTAAGTCCACCCCTGAACAGGGGTAGTGAGAGGTGCCTGGGGAAGCCTTCCCTTCTATTGATTTTAGTGTTAAAAATTATGACATGATTCTGATAAAAGTCCATTGTCGATAATTTGTTTGAAGATGATCAACACATGTGGATTATGGATTTTGAAAACAACATTCACAGGGGACTGGGAATTCAAACTGTATTTAATGTTTAACATTTTCGGATTAGACATTTTTACAGATGTACATTAACTCTGTAGCTAATTAGTCAAAGGAAAAGTCTGAAAATATAGATTCTTATAATAAGAAAATCACACCAGATGATTGTATCGAGGGTGTCTTAATGCAGCTTACTGCATTTGACTCCATAGAAGGCCTATACAAGACATATTAATGTAGACAACAGGAATGGAAAAAATGGTTGTGTTGAGGGATGAATTCTGAGAACTATCGGTAGCAGAGTAAGAGGTGAAGTTTACAATGAGGGGGGATGAAACTCCAGGGATCATGGGGATAGATTTCTGATGAGATGTAGGATAGGGAAACAGAAGAGAGGAAGAACACTTTTTACTTGTGGGTATCTTGAATGCATCAAGGATAGGGTTCAATACCTCATTCATAACCAAAGAAAAATATACTGAACTAATATAGGTTAGTATATTCATATTATAGTACAATGTTCTCTTTTTTCTGTCTGACAACTGGAGTAAACTCCTGGAATCAGTTATGTTTAATTTTTTTGTAGTTCAATATATTGTTTTTCTTTACTGAATAAAAAACATATTTACAATTTTTTTTTATATTTACATAAAGCACTGCGGCCAATAAGGCTATTGTGTAGCATGTGATTAACTTCCCAACATTATGGTGAGCTCATTAAAGCTTGAGGGATTGATCAGCTCACACTGCTTGGGATCCAGTGCAAACCTCAAACCCGCAAATCGGACACACCAACATATAATGGGGTGTGTCGTCTCATCCTCAGCATTGCAGAATCTGCACAAGGGGACACTGTAAGCTTGAGGTTAAACGTATGTTTATTTAGTCTACAGTGACCTGTGTAGATCCCTGTAATTATCCTGTCCAGCTGAAGCAGTTCATCGCTTTGGCCCTTACAGGGTTAATCTAGTAACAGCATAGATTGTCGCTTTCTTTTATTAAGCCAGTGCCATTAAACTCTTAAGCCATAAGCTACCTTTAAAATTTATTTATATTTACAAATAAATTTATAATACATAGAAATGATAATGTAATTTGACACAAAAACATTTTTGAAGATGGTCTGAGCTGTGAAGAAGAAATAAAAAATATAAAAGGAATATGGTCCGGGTGCGGTCAAAAAAACTCAAATAGTAGAATTATACTATTTTATTGAGCCAACGTTTCGCCCCATGTTGCAGGGCTTCGTCAGGGCTAAAAAAGATACAAACACATAGTTACAAAAGGAAAAAAAACAAAACAAAAACATAAGTGTAAAATAACAGGGGTATAAAATGTAAAAAAGTAAGATATAATAAGAAAAAATTAAAGGTTGTAAATAGTAAATGTAAAGGGTAATAGTAACAGATAGATAAGAAAAGAAATATTAAAGAAAATACAAATAAACAGATGTAAAAAGAAAAAAGAATACAAATCAAATGATGAGACTGAATGCATACCTACTTTGACGGCAGTCAAAACAAAAGTGACCGTTGGTATTGGGAGGAGTGGGGACGGCAGTTGTGCCACAATAACGCAAAATAATTTGTAAAGTTCTTACAAAGTTTCTTCAAATTCTACTATTTGAGTTTTTTTTACCGCACCCGGACCATATTCCTTTCATCTTTACACACGGTCAATCAATAATCTTCCAGTACGAAGTATAAAATAGTTCTCAACTGTATTTTTTCCAATGTTTCGGCCCATAATATAGGTGTTCACTTGGAATATGTACCTATCTTGACTACTCCCACTCATCGCATCAGCCCTGATCAAGACCTACATTGTGGATTGAAACACAAGTAATAAATTAATAGTTGAGAACTATTTTTGATTTCTTCTTGACCACTACTCTGACCATATCCTTCAAATTCACATATGGTCAACCATCTATATATATATGTGTGTGTATAAAGAGAGAGGGGTTTGAGATAAAATAAAAACATTTTTTGTTAACATCACTGGTATGGTAAGTCCTTGGTACACACAAATACATTCATTATGCAGGTTAATCTTCAAATAATTAGGATTGAAAGTCAAATTGCCTGTGGGAAAATGCAGTGTTGTTATGAGAAGTAAAAAAATTTCTCTTCTGTAAATTTTTAATTAGCAGGATATTCAAAGTTCTTTCGCCCAGAGGACTGCAATTGTGAGCATAACTTCGTTCAAAATGGCTACGACCATAGATGTTTGAGGTAAAGATGACTTGACAGTGATGAAACTTCCTTAAAAATAATTAAACCTGTAATTGAACCTCATTAGCCACTCTCGTCATCTAGAATTTTAAGTCTGGTGTCAGAGGAATTTGACCACTTGAATATTTTACATATAAAAACTTGTTCTGTGGGTAAAGTGATATCTCCACCCATCATATTAGAAATGCAAATATTTGTTATCACAAAACTATCTTTCTATTAAAATTTTACTGACAGAAAGGAAGTATACCATTTTGGATTTATGCTCCTTTCACATATATGTGTTTTTTATTATGTAAAATGGAAAACAAAAGCTTTGTTCTGGAAATATCTTTTAGTGTACAAGACAAATGAAAATCATTTTTGGTCAACTAATTATAAACTCATTGATACCAATATATATTTTTAAAATACCAATAAATATAAAAATCAACAAGAAACTCACAAAAGAAATGATCGTACTGTCTATAAGCAGTCATTTTCATCCGATGTAGATAAAACTGAACATGCAATCTATTAACAAAAATTCTAAATAACCTCCAACCCAAGCCTCATATTATAATTATTGTGATAACCATAGCTTAATATATTTGGCTATAAATTTGATCTTAAATTGTGGATCCCTAATGGAGATGAAGAGGTAAAATACCAGCTGCACCACTGGATTTGTAATTCAGGAAAAGAAAAGAAGATATTGCTAAGAGAATCAATTTAAGGACTATAAGACATTGATACCAACAATATGTAAGATGGCTAACATATTTGACAAATAAATAACATAATAGTTTTAAAATTTATTCTTTAAAAATAATAATACATAATATATACAATTTAATACATATAATTGAAGACCTGAGAGTGTCTATTATATTTAGGGTAAAATAGAGATTTTTGCTGGAAAGAATATATTAAGTTCCCTTTTTTAGATACTAACTCTTTAAATTTTTCTCAACCTTAAATTGTGATCTCCAGAAGTTATAAATGGAGTTTTATAATCTGAAATGGGAATAAAAAAAAAAACATTGAATTAAAGTTCCCCAGAATTGTATATGTATTTGTACCAAAACACCATCCACTCATTTCTTTAATTGTGTAAATATGTTAGGTGTGAATGAGTAGTATATATATTGTATTTTTTAAAGTATAAATATTAAAACAATTATATTATTTATTTATCAACAAGGCAAAGTTTTAAACAGTTTAGTGTTAGAATTCCTTCATTCTTAATGTTTTCTAGTTTGAAATAGGAATAAAAAAATCATTGTATTAAATGTTTTCATATATTTGTAACCTAACATCTTCAAACACTCATGCCTTCAATTTTGTTCAAACACCATACTGTTTAAAACTTTACCTTATTGGTAAATAAATAATTTAATAGTTTTAAAATGTATTCTTTAAAAACATAAATATTTAAAAATACAATACATATAATACACATTCACGCTTAACATTTTATTTAGACATTTTACAATACAATTGAAGACACGAGTGGATGGCATTATATTAAAAATACATACATAGTTCTGGGAAACGTGAATTCAATGATTTTTTTATTCTTATTTCGGATTAGAAAACTCCATTTATAACTTCTTGAAATCACAATTTAATGTTGAGAAAAATTACACAAGGTAGTATCCAAAAAAGTGTACTTAAAATATTCTTTCTAGCAAAAATAAATATAAAAGACAATCTCAGGGCTTCAATTGAATATAAATGTACAATATATTTATATGTCTATATATAGAATCAGCTAACATCTCCCACTAATATTGAGCTAATCATATTCAATCTTTTGTAAAGATCTCCTTCAGTCATATTTCTCATAATAAAATGATGAATAAATAATTTTAGAGCTTCTCTAAATAATGCCAATTTCTTTGCTTTTGATACCTTCATAAATATCTCTTTGACGCAATCTATGTTATCTGCATTAGCTATTGACAATATTGTCTGCCGCAGAAGTCTGATGTGATATTTATCAAGTTCAGCAAATTCAACAACTTTAAGTACAGAAATAGGCAAAGAACCAGCAATCAATAACTGAGCTAAAAATCTAGCTAACATGTGAATTTGATAAGAAGCCAATGACTGAAGATCTCTAAACCTGTCCCATAAAGCACACTGAAGAGTCATCTGATGTCTTCTGTCAGACATGCATAACTGATCAGCTACAAGGCCATAATAGGGGTTAAAATTTTTCTCTTGAAGTAAACAATGGACAATAACAAGAGGAATTTCTCTTTCCTGTTGTCCTTTTAAACCTAATCTTAAAATTTTCTCAAAGGCATCCTGATAATCTTCAGCAGTCATTAGTATACAGAATATATTTCGTCTATTGTCAGTATTCATTCGTTGTTTCTTAGCTAATGCCAATAATTTGGCAGAATATTTTTCGTGTAAAGGTTTTTCTTGGACTTTTCTTATTACTCCTTCTTCATTCTTCCATGCGGAACCAACCAACCACCATTTACCATTTTTTTCAGCATTAAGCAGGTCATCAAGTTTTATTTGTAATGTTACAATGGTATTTCCTTTTCTTATTAAAGATTTTAAAACTTTTTTCAGTTCTTCATGCTGAGTTGGATTGAAATCAGATAGTTTTGAAATATTGTTATTTTTTATATTAATTAAAATACTCAACATATATTTCATTCGAGAATTGTCTTCAGCTGATAACTGATTGAATTTTTTTTGTGCAGTTAAGAGAAATTGTTTCATCGCATTTGGGTCATCTTTTCGTAGTAAAAATCCAACACTTTTTAATATAACTAGTACAAGGTCAACATTTTTTTCTGTAAAATTATTACTTATTTTATTCAATATATCATACATTAAACATGATTCAAATAATTTAAAATTGAACAAATAAGAAATTAGATATAAAATGTTGTCCAATTCCTTGTTTTCCACTTGATGCTCTTCTGAAAACATAACATTAAAGCGTTCCACAAGCTTTTGGAGCATATAAGCACCAACTTCTAGGCCAATATTTGCATGCAAAAGCCCAATGAGCATCGCATGATCTACAATAACACTCTGTGGAGACAATGTATTATTTACCACATTGCTTAAAGTCAATTCCATAATAATTTCATTGATTGAATTTCTACTATGCTTAGAATAAATAGATTCGATTTCATTGGCAATGCTACTTATATTACTTTTTGCTAATTTATTTAACAAACCTTTCAGTTGTTTTTTGGCAATTGTATTTTCAGATGTCTGAGATAATCTCAAGTGTGGAGGAATATACTTTTCTTGGTTTACTTTGATTATATTACCTTTACTATCTCGTGATCTGCCATAAATATCCTCCCAAAACTTTGTTTCAGGCAGATTATTTTCTGTATTTTCAATTGATTCAGGCATTACTTCTGATTCATCAGAATCTGTATCCTCATCTTCAGTTTTTTGAGGTTCTTCATTAAGGGTCTTTAGTTTGGAATTAGATGAACTAAGTTGATTTTTTTCTTCAGATTTGTTCCTATTGTTTATCTTTTTTCCTTCAACAAAGGAAACATCTTCAAAGAAATCTGAATCTGAATCCTCAAAATTAACTTGCGTATTGCCAGCAGATTTTAATCTGTCTGAATCACAAACATCTAAAATATAATCAAGTCCACACTCTACAAATCCTCTAGAAGTGGATTTGTTTTTCCTTTTGTTCAATTTTAATCTCTTTTCTAGAGTTTTTATTTCTTTTTCATCATCTTTTAAAGAATCTAGTAACTGTCTCTTACGCTGCTTTTGCATCTGTTTTTGAAATTTACTAAGTTCTTTCGGTTTTTCTTGATGAATAACGTTGATGTCAATAGGAACCATAATGTTTTCCTGTTCAATTTTCATGTCAGAAAATGTAACTTTCTTGGTACACTTACTAGAATCACTAGATGGTTCTGTGTTTGACACTTTACAGCTTCCCTTGGACTTAACTTGATCACTGTCAATCACTATTTCATCCAAACTAGACTTCACTTTATTTTTTCTAATTTTTTCAAAGAAAAGGCATTTCTTTTGTTTCTTTATCATACGTTTTTCCTTTCTTAATTCTTTACGGGAACACTTAGCACTTATTTTAGGAACAATATTCTTTTCTCTTTCTTTAATTACTTTCTTCATTATTCACAAGTAGAAAACACGTTGTTTATATGAAGGAGGTTATTTCACTGTTATGAGTCAAGAGAAGAGAGGTTATATAGATATGATATATCGATAGGAAACAAACAATATTTTGAGCAACTAGTCGATAAATGGAGAAAAACAAATTACATAATAAATTTAACTTATTTTTACTTTTTCTATGATTCAGCCTTCATGAGGTCTGAGTAAAAAACAAGATGACTACCGTTAAAATATGAATATTCGAAATTATAAAAAATGCAATATGCAAGTAAATATGGAAATCAGGACTTCTCAAAAATTCATTCGCGACGCATCCTTCTTGGCAAAAATAGAATTCGCAACACCCTTGATGGACTAAAAACAAATCTGCGACACCATTGTCAAGGAAAAAAGTTGCCACATATTTATTCTCAGAACACTGAAGTATATAGGGAATGAAGAAAACACCTTTGAAGGGATCCCTCCCCTCCGGACTCAAAATAGCTCCTGAATGGATAGCTCATATGTAAAATTAAATATAACAGGTAACATTAAAATACCAAAGGTAGTAAAAGGTAAGACACAACACGAATTACTTTTCTTTCTTACACAGTAATGCACTACTAATTCACATTTTATTTCTGTTTTTAGAGGGTTCGAAAAACAAAACAAAAAAAAAAAAAAAACTTTGAAGGGATAAGATGGATAAATGTCGATTCTTCAATAAAAAAGATAATATTCAATGAGCACAATTATTTTTCATATACTTATCTCTAAATAATGTGGGAAAGGAATAATAAAGAACCCCTTTTTAGATTCCATTCTTCCTATTAAAGAAGAAATTTAGGAGAATTAAGGAAGAGAAATTATATTTTTTAGTAAAAATTATGCTTCATTGCACAAAGTTGTCATATTATAAATACAATAAAATTAATTAAATACAAATATAGATTTCCAACTTGTAGTTTAAGCCTTCATTGAAAAAATTGATGTAAGTTACTCGTAAAAACTTTTTAAGTTGCCTCCCCCCGGTAATGTTTTATGGTCAGGCTTACAAAAATATGTTGGATGTTTTAACTCTATATAAAAATTATTACACAATTTTTAATTTGAATAAACTTTAATATTTTAGTGAAATATAAATAATATTAGAAATCATAACTAAGTGATGAATTAATTTTTAGTCGGAAAAGTTCCTATAATTAAGTTTGCACTAAGACATCACTGATTAATACCTGTATTTCCTTTAGCTTTGGTTGTTCGTTCGTCTTGTAGGAAGCATTTTTACTTAAGTTGAAAATTGTTTTATCATTTTATAAAATATGTGGAGTATTGTTAAGAAAGTTGCATCAACTTTTGGCATAACTAGAGACGATGTTTTATCACAAGAACAAGAAGATGAATTAATTAAAGCAGTGCTAACAAAAGAAAGAGCAGAAGACTATTTGTTGAAAGTTATTGATAAAAGAGAAAGTGAAGATTATTCTGGTAAAATAACTCATATGAATGATCAAGTAGCTGTTATTGACAATAAGTATTATTTTCATCTAAAAAATGCTGCTGCTCCTGCTTTAAAATTAAATGATTTAGTGACCTGTACCTTATATACTAATGAATTGGATACTTTGGTAAAAAATGTTCAGAAAGTTGAAGGTACTGAAGAAGGATCAGATAGCTTTATTGAACCTGTCACTAAGGCTGAAAGGTGATAATTTATTTAGTATATAATGCTGAGACAAATTATTAGATTCCGGATAGTACTTTATGATGTTTAACTTGTAGTTATATAATAAAAATTTATTTATGTTTAGGAAACTGGATGGAATGACTGAATTGAAAATATCAGGAAAAATTATCAAAAAAGAAGCAAGAAAACTAACTGTTGAAATTGATTATGAAGAACTCGAAGTCCTGATTTTCAATTTAGATAATGTGAGTGCAGAGTTCATTCCTTTGAGAGGTAGGTTTATAAATAATGTTTGTTTTTAGTTCTAAATTAAGTGTATCAATGCCCATAACAAGCCTCAGTGGCAGGAATTTAAAAAGTTCAAAATTCTTACTTTTGGTATTATCATTATTTCTTTAGATCACAGTTTTCAATTTTCGGTTCGCTTAAAGAGGGTAATTGAACTCCCTACAGATATTTTTCGGTAAAGGTTGTGCCTATTCTAACTTGTAGCTGTAGCTCTCTGTGTGTTTTACAGCAATACCAAATTAAGTAACTATTTATCATATATTTCTTTCTATCTTTTTCCCTTTGTGGCTGCCTTTCAGTTTCTCATGTTTAAACTTCTGCCATCACCAAGAATGAAGTTTTTTTTTTTACATGCTTGGAGTGGTGAGGAGGGGTTATCTACAGGTTATCACTCATTCTAATGGGGGTGGGGAGGGTGAAGTTTACATTTTGTGTGTGAGCGTCACAGCAAATAAAAGTTACTCCCAGACTGGATTCAAACCGCTGTCACTAGTTCCGAGGCTGCAAAGACCTATGCCTCAACATATTCAGCTATAGATGGCCCTTGGAATGAAGCCTGACCACTAGAGCCTTGTTCTTCCTATTTCTCTGGCTATTCCTAATCCTTAAAGACTTGTTGCTGTATTTTGATTCATTCTCCTGACATATTATTGTCCGTCCATCACTTTTTATTTTTATTGTTTAGCAGTATCTGGGTCTTGGATGCACTGTGTAGTTGGGTGGACTTTTTGATGGGATTAGCTCTTCCTGCAATTTGATTTATTACCAGAAATAGATTTGTTTAATAACCTTTTTTCACTTTTTAAAATATCTCTGTTCTAGGCTCTTGTAGTCAGTCCATTGTTAATTGAATGTCAGAACTGAATGAATTCAAATTTAATACCAAAGTTTCTCTGTTTTGGAGATACTAAGTAATTTTTAAAACATCTTCGACCAAAACAGTTTTTATTAGATGTTAAGAATCTGTTCTTTATTCCCTTAGCTGTAGTATTATAATGTTCACTTGGTTATCTCGATATATTGATTATGTATGTACGTGTGTCTGTTCTAAGCTTTATATTAGAAAAATATAATTTCTTTATAATAGTAAAAAGAAATAGAGAATGTTTATTTGGGATGGAGTGAATTTCTACAGAAAACGAACATTGCTATTATTCTGAAAGATGCAACCTAAACTAGTCTGGGAGGTGGAGAAGGGTGTATTGGATGGAAGAGTGTTCCCTATTATGAACTGAGGAGCACAAGTTGTGCCTCCTGATCACAATTCGGATGCAAAGATTTCTTTACAACAGCTAATTTAGTATGAAAACGTTAATTTCATCTCCAATCATGTATAAGATGCTTATTTTCACTGTATCAATAAACATTTTAAAAAAGAATAATTATTCCTTATGTTCTTAATAAAAATGATTAGCCCTTTTGACACCTTATAGTTGTTTAGAAACTGCCAGCTCAACCCTGATCAAAATTGATTAGTATACCTATTAAAACTTATGCCGTCTCTACTTGTGGTTAGTATTTTATGTTGTAATTTTCAGTTTGTAATCTAAAGATTTAGAAAAATAAATGTTCTTTACCATTATAATCTTATTTTTGTGAATCTCCGTATATTTTCTACATCTTTGATTGTCCTTTTAATTAATCGAAAATGTTTTGTAGAAGTATTCAGCACAGGTAATACAGGTAAGAGTTCCTTAAATCTCGATTAATCAATAGGCTGATTTGATATTTATGGTAAGGTAATACATTGTCAGTCTATATTTTCTTCCTCTTTCCAGAGATAAAAATGAGATCTATTGTTGAATATCTTCTGTATTTATAAGATTTGAAAGAAGTTTATGTGCACTAGAAAGAAGGTAAATTGGTTAATTCCTTGATAGTTAAAGCAGATTAGTAGCCCACCCCCCTTTTGTCTACTGGGTCTTATTGTGAAAAGAGTTGATCTTAATTAATGTGGTACCATTTTTAATAAAATGATTTCAATGCTCAAGAAATATGTGGTGATGCTTCAACAGGAGTTCCAACATTACTCTAAAAGTAATATTATTTAATAAAGTAAGAATGTCCCTGATGGATACATTCAACAGAGTTAAATCTTTTAAATTTAATTTCTGATAAATACTAGGTCCAATATAGTTGAAAATAAGACAATTCAATTTCATCAGTTTGATTGAATTTTATTATTACTAGAAACATAACATAAAGACAATTTATCCTTAAAAAGATTATTAAACCTAGTTTCATTTGTGTACACCTCCACCAATCACAACAAAATGATGAAGACCTGCAGTTTGGATCAAAATGTTGGATATTAAAGTTGAGTACTTTTTGTTTTTATTAATCATAACCCTTACCATCTTCTAGTTTACATATGGTTAGTTTACATAACACCTAGTTTAGCTCTTTTTTGGTAAAATAGTAGTACTTTTGGTGCTCAACTACTGCTGCTTTCCCAGGATCTAAGACCACCCAGATGTTCAGGCAAAAACCTATTTGATAATATTGCAATGTTCAATGCATTGCATTTTGCAATGTATACTATGCCAAAGCACTTTAATCTTTGTTGAAAGTATTGTTTAAATAAATAAAGTTTACTAAACTTGGATTGTATATTTATTAAACAGGTGATATTGTGGAGTTGGAATGTCTTTCCCCTATTGATGACTGCCAGAAAATTATTGTTGAAAAAGTAAATCCAAAGAAAACAGCTGTAAAAATGGGGACAGTGACTGATTGGAATGCTACACGAGGTGTCATTAGTAATTTTGCTGAATTTACATCAAATACCTGTGAGCCAGGTTACCAACCGACGAAAGGAGATAAGGTACCATTAGTTCTTACAGTCATTCTGATATCTTCGAATGATCTATCAGTTTGTTGGAAAAAACGCTTCAAAATATAACACAATGGTTTATTATTTAAACTAATTATTTATTTTATCAATTTGTATGAATTGGTTATCATTATTCTGATAAGTTCGAAGTTCGGTGAGGTATAAAACAAAGTGATTCTTTATCACCTCTCTTATTTAATACAGCACTAAAATATGTTATTAAAAATGTGATGTATACTGAAAAGAGTTTAACTTTAAGTGGTAAAATACCGGTGCATGGGTATGCTGATGATTTGATATTATTGGGTATGCTGATGATTTGATATTGATATTATTGGGTATGCTGATGATTTGATATTATTGGGTATGCTGATGATTTGATATTATTGGGTTAAGACAATGAAACTATAGAACTCAATTCAAATACGTTGATAAACTCTAGTAAGGCACTAGGTCTTGAAATAATTACGGATAAAACAAAATATATGGTTAGCAGTAGAAACAGAAACAATCTAACACTCTTAAACTAATAAAGTATTACATAAAATATTCAGACCCAAAAAGGATGAGAAGTCTAAACACCGAACAATTTAGAAGTCTCCTTCATGCTGAACAGGGAACTGTATCTGGTAAATATAATTCAGGATATAGCATTGTAGTGAATAAGATAGGCATGCAAGGTTGTAGGGCTTATTAGTGAATCCCTTAAATGTTAGTAAACACTGAACTGAAGGGTAAATGTCTGTGGGGTAGACTGAAACATAGGTGGGAGGATTGAGTGAAGACTGATTTAGTAGATTTAGGTCAGGAGGGGCATCACTGGACAGATGTATGTAGAGAACAATTGGTGGTATTGGTATCTAACCTTTAGGTGCACTAAGCCTTTATTACCTAATAGTATTCCACATATCCTTGCCGAACAGAGCTGCTACCTAGGACTACACATGGACAAACGACTTACTTGGAATCCGCATATAAGTTTGATAAGGCAGAAAACTGCTCATTGCTTATGACTATTACAACACATACTAGACAAACAGTTTATACTTTTGATTAATTGCTGCAAAAGATTGATTTATATGACTATATCAAGGCTTATTTATTTGGACTTGGAAAACTGCTCATTGCTTATGACTATTACAACACATACTAGACAGACAGTTTAAACTTTCAATTAATTACTGCAAAATATTGATTTAAATGACCATATCAAGGCTTATTTATTTGGACTTGGAGTTGAGCTTTAGAGCTCCATTAACTATCCAATTCCTCTTTTATGTTCCATAATTTGTCGATTTAGCCATAATCAGATAACAATCCTTCCAGGACAAACTCACTAACCATCCATGCAATCCCACTTGTTTCTGACCTTGCTTCCTCTTCCATAACCGATAATCCTCCTGGGTGTCTGAAAAGGATTTGGCCTTGAGACCTACTCTAGAAATGTAATTGGAGAGAATTCTACCAATTGGTAGATTCTTCACAAGACTATTATGCCATTGTAATATAACTCACATCAGATTTACTCTAGTTGTGTATTTATTTAATTGAGTTATAAATTTAAATAAATACCAAAAAAAAATTAATACAAATTGTATTATTTTAAGACAAATTAGAATCATTTTTTTTTATTTTATTCATTTAAAAAATTACATTCAATATGGTCAACCAGATGACGACATCTATCAGTCAGTGCCAAAATAACACATAAAAATGATAGACATAAGTAAAATGTAATTATTACAATTTTGATTATTTGGGTGTTGTGGAGGCTATACAATTTTTAAGCTAGATAAGTAAAATATGAATTGATTTCATGCGATATAACTAATAACTTAACAACTACTTTATAATTATTGTAAAAATATAGTATACAATAAAAATGTAATAATAATTATTAAAAAAAATGAAATTACTTTTTTTTACTTTTGCAGGTTTTTTTCCCTCAATCGGTTGCCTGGCTAAGTCAAAGCATCCCTCCACTTCTCTCTATCCCTCCAGTCTTCCTGGTTGTTCCCATTGCAGAAATCTCTTCGGATACCTACATTCTGATTTCCGCTCACAGTGCCCATACAATTGCAGTCTGCTCCTTCCAATCCTCTCCGGAACTCCTTCGGTCACCCCTAGCCTGCTTCTAATATTCTCATTCCTGACTATCCAGGCGTGTAATCCTCAGGCATCTCCTTCAGAAATCCATCTCTGGCGCTTGTAGTTTGGAGTAGAGAGGTTTCTGTGACGTAGTTAAGTGAGGACTCAACAATACTTCTGAAAATTCGCCTTTTGCTGTCTGTTGAGATGACTGTATTCCCAGAGGACTGAGAGCAACATTCTAGTCAACGTTCTTGCCAGACCAGCTCTCCTCCTAACCTCTGGTTTACTGCCTGTCATAAATAAATTTAAACAGGGTTGGAGACATACTGCATCCCTGCTGAAGACCCTTGGATCCATAAAAAGGCTCAGACCAATAAGAGCCAAGCTTCACTCTATACTCGTCCTCTCTGTATAGACTCCTCACTGCATTTATTAAGGCAATACTAATACCCACACTCTTAAGAGATTCCCACATCTTATGCCTTAGTACACTGTCATAAGCCTGTTCTAGGTCTATAAAAGCTATGTGTACAGCTCTTCCTTTCTCCATTCGTTTTCTATGAGCTGCCTTAGGACAAATATGCTGTCCATACAAGACCTGGCTGCAGTGAAGCCAAACAGTTCCTCCGGGGTATCAAACTGCTCTTCTAATTTGCCTGATTATAATTATCCCTAATATGGAACTCTGGTCACAGATGTCTCTATAATTTCAGCATTCATTCCTGTCCCCTTTCTTATATATAGATGTAAGAAATCCTGTCTTAAGATCTTGTGGTAGCTCTTGTCCTTGCAATATGATGTTTATTAGCTTTGTTAGAGCCTAAAACAATCTCATTCCTCCTGCATTCAACAGCTCCACCAAAATAGCTCCAGGTCCCACAGCTTTTCCATCTTTGGCATTCTGAGTGCAACAAGAACTTCATCCTCTTGCACAGCTACCTTATCTTGTGCAAGCTCCTCTGGTGAAAGACCATTCTGGCCTTGTTTCAGTGAACAGATTTTTGTAATGATTCATCCAGGTCTTCTCACTTATTAGAGCAATCAGATTACCCTTCACTTGTGTTCTGAGAGCTTTAAGTATCTTCCATGATTCGTGAATCTTATTGTAGACCAGGGTATTATCAATCCTCCTGCAACAGGCTTTCCATGCTTGGTTCTTCCTTTCTGCAACAGTGCGCTTTACCTGTGCATGTAGGCTTCTATATTCTCTCCAATCTTCTTGGCTTCTGCTACATAGCCATTTTTTGAAGAGAACCTTTTTCTTTCCTACCATTTCATCTATTTCCTTGTTACACCATTCTTTTGTAGTATTGGTTTCTATCATCATATTCTAGCTTCACTAGGTGCTTTATGGATACACTTCTTAATGTGCTCATATATCTCAACAGCATCACTATCCCCATTATCAATAATTTTGTTCTCCAGGCAGCGTTTGTAGAGGTCCGTAATGCTTTCATCATTGAGTAGGTGAAGCTTATATATACACTTATTCAAGCATTCGGATTTTGCTTGTTCATGTGACGCTTGCTTCATTCTCCACAGTGCCAAGCATTTGGCTCTTAACAAGAAGTAGTCACTGCCACATTCCATCCTTTGCAGGACTCACATCCATTATTGGTAGTAGGCTATGGTGCTGGGTAAGACAGTAATCCAAGATAGAAGATCTGTGAATCGCTGTTTACTACAAGTGAACTGATGCTCCTATCTATGCTGGAAGAAAGTGTTTTGTACTTTTAGGTCAAAATCCTCGCAGATATCACGGAGTCTGAGGCCATTATCATTTATTTTCTCCTCCCCGCATGTACCCACCACCTGATTTCCTTTTTCTTCCTTTCCAACTCTAGCATTCATATCTCTCATTATAAACACTTGGTCCTTATGCCTAATCTTCTCTAGATTAGATCTAAATACTTTGTCAAAAAGGTCCTTTTCGGTGGCCAATCTATTGGTATCTGGGCTGAAGATTCTGAGAATTGAAACTTTATAGCTGAATACTCTCAAGTCTGTTGTTATAACCCTTTCTGAAACCATCTCATAAAAGGTCACCCATCGTTTGTGTTTCTCTTGGATCGCAATGGAGACACCTGCCCTAGCCCGCTCACCTTTATCCACTCTACTCCAAATGTGGATCCAATCTTCAATTCTTTCCTGTCCTCTTCGTTTCACCTTTGTTTCCATCAGAACAACAATATCTGCATTCGACTTCTCCAGCTCGGCGAATACCTCTGTTTTTTTATTCTAGAGATTCTGCACGTTCCAGCTTCCAATTTGTAAAGTCCATTTCCGTTTCCAGGTTTGTTTACCAATATTTCCATCCAGCTTTTTCTTTTTCTTACCTAATTTAGCTAGCTAGTTTTTCTATTATCAGGGTGCTGGCCTGGTAGAAACCCCTAACCTGGAGGACCAGGGGTTTTCTGTTGGGGTCACCTTCCCTTAGACTGGTTGCCATCCCTAACTTACGGCCCTGCCTGCCCAGGCATCCCCCGTTCTGCAGGGGAGGGTGCACTTAGGTGTAGGTAACGATGCCGTTCTTGGTTCAGGGCTGCTATTCGATATATAAATACTCCTGACCTGTCAAGCTGGCAGGCCATCCCTCTATCCACTGCCCGCAGACCCGCTCGGTAGCCTGAACTCAACCCTGAGCTGTATATAGTATTAAGTAAAAACTAAAAATATAATAATACTAATTATTAAAAAAAATTAAATTAGATTAAATAAAAAATAATAGTAAAAATAACTGAAAGGAGTTTGAAGTGAATAATAAAGCTGGGAATTTACAATTAGTGAGTAACATAATAATGGGAATAAAACAAGATGGTACAGAATATGATAAAAATAAGAATCCAATAATGTCTAGTACCAAGCATACATATACATTGCTAATTCTTATTGTAATATATTAAATAATTATGTGGAGTTAAGAATAAATACAGGGAAATATGGTCATTTGGTGAATCAAAAATGACTTCTTAAAATGATTCTTATTATGGATATTTGAAATTTTTTGTCAACTTTTTTGGAATAGCTCGAAACATCCATTATAATACAGATTTTAAGATATGAAAAATGATTGAATTTTTTCCTTGAAATAATACAATTGGTATATACCAACATTATATACTTTGAAAAATAATTAATAAAAATTTAATTTTAATTTTTAAACTTTGAATTGTCATTTATTTCCTTTGATATGTTAACAAAGAGATGCTTTCAGGTTTTGGCTAGTGTTATCAGAAGTGATTCAGAAGCTGGATACAAATGGCGAGCTATTCAAGTTGTTGCTCAGCTGCGTCAGTTAGGTGTTCGTTTGTCAAAAAAAGCAGAAGAAGCCCGTCGGGAGCTATTACTCGATAAACAAGGAGTTTTTATTTCTGTTTGTTCCAAGTTTACTGTTGACCTCAATTCTTCTCTCGAGTTTGTTGTTAGTAATTTATTAACTATTAACAAATAGTATTTAACATTTAACTGTTGTTATTTGTTAGTACTCTTTATAAATATAAACAATTTCATTATCAGTTTCTAAATAAATTAGTGTGGCTTTGGAAGAGCTTATGTGTGTAGAGCAGTGGTTCCCAATTCAATGAAGTTTACGGACCACTAAGCTAGAAATTGAACCATGTATAGTCCATATTAACTCCCAACTTGGAAAATATTTTAAAATTAGATTGGTTAATTGTGCATTCTGAGTCACTTTAATTATGCATTTTCATGTTTAAACCTTTCAGCTGACATCCAAACATCAAGAAAGATAATTAATAAAATAGTTCTAAAAATAAATCATCATTAAAATATGTGTTGCATGTCCCTGCCCCTGCCCACTCTAAGGCTCTCAAAGCCCACTTGTGGTCCACAGACCACTGGCTTAGAACCAGAGTGGAGCATAATTTAAATGAGAAAATATTATTTTACATCAACATTTATAATCAGAAAATTATGAATAGAAGATAAAAATAAGAAGCAAACGTTGCAATACTTTTTTGTTAACTTATGATTACAGACAGCACACTGGTAGTACCTTACTCTTTTCAAGTCTATGCCGGTATTAATTAAAATTATACTTGTGAATTACATTGTGTTAAATAAATTAAAATTAAGATAAATATACAAGAAAAGAATTTTTCGAACGGATTAGTATAGCTCGTTGTAGATAATTTATTGATAATTTCAAAAAATTAATAAAATTTAAAATTGTTAAATTCACAGAGAAATGTCGGTACATAAAGAAATTGAAGACAAAACTTTAGTAAATACCATGAAATAAAAAGATAATAATTTTTATTAATGAAAGATAAATAAACCAAAAAATACTTTTATCTACTTAAAACTTCAAATTATTAAATGTATTTGAAATCTAAATTACAATATTTAGTATTGTACATGGAAAAGGAATGATTACATTTAATTCAGCTTATAACTGACATTAAAAATTGTAAGAATGTTTCATTTAGATGAGTTCATAATAATTGCACTGTACTAAATACTGTCGGTAGATCAGTTGATACTCTCATCTTGTCAAGCGGTGATGTGCCTCTGGTCCAGCTGTAAATTCTTATTTTTGAATTTTATTTAAATTTTAAATAATAAACTTTAAAAAATAAGTTTTATGTCAAATATAATTAAAGTAATGTATTTGCAATAAATAAAAAAATTAAGATAAATGAGCGGTCTTAACACTTGGAACAATTTGTTATGGAAACAAGTTGCCTCTTGGCATAGACTGGCGTTCTTGTGTACTACTTTTTTTCAATCTATTATATGTACCTTTTATTTCATCAGGTCGAGGTAGTGAACAAGAGCTGCATTGAAAAAGATCTTGAGAGAGTCAGTCTTCTGTCAAAGGCTGATTTATGCCAGATAACTTTAATAAACCCTACGGACCCCGCTATGACCATACAAGCGGGCCAAGTAGTGCCCTTCACATTCAGAATCGATGGGAAGTAAGTTCTGTATGGAAGTAATCTTTATGTTCTAGTCATTTCATATCTCAAAGGCATTGTAATTCTTTTAGTATTACTTCAATTGTAATTTGTACTGTAGTACTACTGGTATTGGTTTCAGTGACACATTATTTATTAATTTTTTTTTTGGATTCAAGGTTTGTGGGGCGGTCATCGGAACAATATGTTTGGGTGTTTTCAGAATTTATTATTGGAAGAATATTCGATTTAGAAGTAGTAGACTTGTCTTTAGCAGAAGCCGAGCAAGAATGTTCTACTTCACAATCACTTATTCCAAGGAAGGAAGTTACAGCGACGTAAGGGAGTATTTACTGATTTGTTTTTCTTAGTTATTCAAACATTTTGAAACATTTATGTGATTTAATTAAAGTCTAAAATGATAATGGTATGTAATATCATAAAATTAAATATTCCTTTTTTTTTTTATTGTTATAATCTTTTTTGTTTAAATTAAATTTTAACATTATTGTTTCCAATTTCAAAAGGCAACTGTTGGACCGGGCGTCTGGTGTTATTATGCCTGGGCGAAGATCTTTTTCTCCTGCTGCTTTTGTCCCTGTGAAACTTGGGCAGTTTCCATTGTCCGAAAGAATTTTGATATCTGCTTTACCTGATGTAAAAATGTTAGTTTTAATTTTGTTTATACAGTTTTAATTATAACAGTAATAATGTGAAAACTTCATTTTATTACAATTTTATTAATTAAACTATAATTTTAAATCCATATTATATATTCAATTTTTATTTTCTAAAATCAGGCCTTATCAAACATATTTATGAATTTAGATGTTTAAAGAGATTGTGACCGTATTAATTCATTTTGTTCACTTTCTAAAACTGAAAATAATATATAAAACCTGTAGTGTTGTATAGTTGTAAGGCATCGTCGCTTACTGGCCTGCTTGAAAAAAAAAAATTGAAAAATTGGAACGTAAAGTTATGAGGGTGATAATGGATCCAAAGTGGGACATGGAAGACAAACGAGGAAATAACATTAGAGGCACAGCAGTTGATTGCGCTTGATATGAAAGAAATGGTTAGGTTATAGTAAACAGCACCCCATATGCCAGAAATGGCAAGGGAGGGGGATTAAAAAAAAATGATTTATAAGACGTTGTCACGTCAAAAATATGTCGCCTCGGCGCGAAGCGCCGAGGCGACATATTTCCGTGACAACGTATACTCTATAATCCTCTTACCCCCACCACCTCACTCTTACCCATCCCCACCACTACCTTCTCCGTTACGGGACACTTTTGCCTGCATGACTCTCAGCATCTATAATCCTCTTACCCCCACTACTACACTACTAATTACCTCCCCCACAATCTACTTCCGTTACGGGACACTTTTTCTAACATGGCATCCCGCAAAATGATTTATAAGACGTCACGTCAAAAAAAAAAAGGTTATAGTGAACAGAGCATGTTGCTAGAAGCCACCCAACAGTCCCTCTCTGGGAAGTGCCCCTTTATTCAATCAGTTTTCTCCAAAATGGCTAATGATTTTTATTAAGCTCGGTGAATCAATGAGCATTTAAGTTTTCTTTAATATCAGATGGATTTTATCCTCATTGAAATAGACTAATAGGGCTTAAATGCTGAATTTTCAAAAAAATCTTTCTTTAATGTTGTTTATTTAAAAAAAAATAAACATTTCTCATTGTTAGCAATAATATAAAGTGTATAAATACAAAATATTAAAGAATTTTATTAATAACTAAATGAAAAATAGATAAATTCGAGCGGTAAAATGCCGTGACCACACAATCTTTCCCAATTGCGTGACTGCTAGATTATCTTTTGTTAAACTATTCAATTCATGGCAGGAAAAGAAGTTAAATGTGTTATTCCCGTCTTGAGAAACCCTAATATACTAACCTAACTTTTAGAGCTACAGAAAAATAGAAAAAAATTTTGTTCATAATTTTCATCTTATCTGGGCTTTAGTTTTTGTTTTGAGAAAATAAAAAAATAGTGATAACTTCAACATGAGCTAACTTACCTACACAAAACTTGAGGACGTAAGTAGGTTGTCTGATAATAAAGTAAAAGACGTAAGTAAAAGTTATCTGATGTCCGTACTACACCACATTTTTTAATAATACATCAGTCAGACAAATATCACATTCTCAAGAGATAATGGTACAGGATGATGTTAATGAATACTCTATTAGTATAGACGTGATTCAGAGGTTTCGTTTTTCAATTTAATGCTAGATGCTGCTGAACTTCTCAGATTCTCTTATAAGAACATTAATAAGTGTTTATCAATGTTAATATTTTTTATTTTGTTTTAATGAGTCAAAATTTTATATTTTTAGGAACCTAGATGATTTGATGATACGTGTTGAGAAGGTTTTACCATGCTTGAAAGAGGATTTGTCTCCCAAAACATATTTAGCACGTATGCATGGTCTTCTTTATCTCGAGGAAGTGGCTATGCTGAAGCAGGTATATCTGTTAATTATTTTAAATATTTCTTTATCTTTTTTTGTTTAATATTTATTTTTCCCTTTTTTCAAATTTAAAAATTTCAATGCTAGAAAATTCTTAGTAAAAGCTTACAATGTTTGACCTTTATACCCAATTAAATAAAATTGTTCCTTCAGCAAATCTTTTTTTTGTTTGTGAAACTTCCTTTTGGAACTTCATACATTATTATTTCTATCCAATATGGTTTCCTTTAAATATCACTTTATCCTTCATTTCATAAGTCTTCGATAATCTTGTGAATTATAAATAATGTTTATTTTATCCTCATATCATTGTAAATAGCACCTGTACTAAGTTCATTTAGGTTATTTGGAGAACATATTTCCCACATTAATATGGTAATTGAAAGACAATATTTCTCGTATTTATTAGTGAGTATCTTACATTTAGAATCTATGTACTTTTCAAACCCAAAAACAACATTGACTGACTGTATGGCTGGTTTTGAATCATTTTCTATAGCATTAGACGAGAGCACCGATTTGTCCGAAACAGCTCAACTAGCTGTATTTATTTGAGGTGTTAATAAAGAGTTCACTGTTACTGAGGAATTGCTTGCTTTACAGCCGCTATAAGGAACCACTTCAGGAGAGGAAATGTTTAATGAAGTTGAAAAGGTATTCAAAATTTTTGGCTTGCCATGGTCAAAATTAGTTGGTGTATGCACAAATGGTGCACCTTCTGTGGTCAGCTTACGTAAAGGATTTGTGCGTTTGGCAGTACTTATAAATGTGAACAGTTCTTTTCAATGATGAAAATGAATAAATCAAACCATCATACAAGGTTGACTGACGATAATTTGGAAAATTCTTTACGTCTTTGTATCAGTGGAATTAATCCGAACATCGATGAATTAGTTTCCCAAATTCAAGCTCAGGTGTCTCATTGATTTCGGTGTCGCTATTTAATTTTTGTAGATTGTAAAAAGTCCAAATTTTACGATTTAATTATAATGTTGTACCTATTTTTTTTTTTCATTTCATTTTGTTATTTTAATAAATTGTATTATAATAACAATGTCGTATTATTTCATGTCTGATATCTATCGTTAAAAATTATGAATATTACTTTACAACACTACTTTTAAACGTGTCCCACGAACATATTTACAAATTAAAGTTTGGTCCATAACATGTCAATGGTTGCCCATACCTGATTTAGATCTACAATTTCGGCCCTATCAATTTTTGTTGTATCTCTACAGGATATACCTTAGATAGAATCAGATTTTTACGTCTAGAATGAAGTGTGTACTTTTATCATCCATTTTTCAATTATTTTTGGTACTTAAAGGGTTCAGACAGCATTTAAATTTGGTTTTTGGTCTCTCTGAATCAAAATGATAGAAAACATGAGGCCTAAGACATTTAGTTGTATCTCCCATTGGTCAAAAATTAGATAATGGAAGAATTTTAGAAGGAAGAATCCATCATAAAGAATCAAGATTTAGGTACTAAACTATTAGTAGCTTAATTTGACAGTATGCAAAAATGAGTTGATGTCAAATTAAAATCTTAGAAATCCGTTTTCACAAAAATTAAATTTTTGAGTTGTGTTAGTGTTACATTACATTGGGAGTGTAATATCATTCATAAAAGTAGAATTTATTCTGATCTCTTTTATAATCTAATCTGAATCTAAATCATCATATATTGTTAAAATAAAACAATATTTGTTTATGTTTACTTACCAATATTTTTTTGGTTTAATGGGAGGAAATTGTTGAAAAATTTTCATGAAATTTTATCACAAAATATTCTCATAAGGATTTATCAGGTGAGTGGAATATATAGTGTAGTTTTATATAAATTATATTTTATATAAATATTTAGTATAATCTTAGCTCAGACATTCTCACCATAGAACATTTTATAAGTATATCTAAAAATAATAACCTTAGCTCCTCAGACATTCACACCACAGGACATTTTATTAGTATATCTAAAAATAATAACATTCTCACTACTGAACATTTTATAAGTATATCTAAAAATAATAACATTCTCACTACAGAACATTTTATAAGTATATCTAAAAATAATAACATTGTAATCTGTATAAAGGTTGGTGAGCTTCAAATGGATAGAGCATCATTTAGGAAACAAAAAGATTGCCTCGTTTTAGATGTGCCCCCACTTTCACCCTACACAAGTAAACTAGTAGCTGGTGACATGCTTATAGCATCTCTGCCTGAGGCTGCAGGTTTGTTATGAACAATGTGTTAATAAATTTAATATGTTTTAAAATTTATCTGATTATAAGTTTATTCATTATTTTTATTTATTCTGATTTTTAGTTTATTCATTATTTTATATTGTTTGAACAGATGAAAGGAAGTATGAGGGTGTCATCCATCGTGTTACACAAACAGAGTTGTGGCTTCAGTTCGCCAAAGATTTTCATGACTCTTATGGAGAAGGAGTAAAATATTCTGTATCTTTTGTGACATCAAGAGCCTCTTTACGTCGCATGCATCAAGCTATTAACCTTGCTGCAAAACATCTTGGATTCGGTTGGCTCTTTCCAACTGGAGTAATTCCTAGGTTACCTCAAGTTGTTGTTGAAGAGGTTATTAATTTAGTTTTTAATTTCATCCTTCCATTAATGTGGTTATTAGTAGTAGTAATCCTAAGTTATTATTAGTAGTAATTCTTTAGTTCTTATTAAAGCAAATCTGTTAAAAATTTCAGAAAGTAAATGTGTATGTTTGTACTGGTATTACAATAATAGTCATCCAAAAGTACATTTTCAAAATTTGGTATTGTGAACTAAATTCTTTCTGCCAGTAACATCGTATCAATATATTTTTTTCATTGGTGTAAAATATGTGGTTCTGACAATAAAACATTTGATAGTTTTTTAGAAAAGTATTGCTATCTAAGGTGTTTTAAATTAAGTTAAATCATGGAGCTTTATTACTTAATCTGTCTATACAGTTAAAATGATAACCTTTGAAATACACTAGTATTTTTTCCTTATATTACATGATTATTTCATTTAAACAATGAAATATTTATGTTTTTCTAAGTATTAATATCTAATTATAAAAAAAGGTTTCTGAATTCTATGTCTTAACTTCAGGAAATCGAAGAAAGTGGTTCTACAAAAACTGTTAGGAAAGATCGGGGGTCCAAAAAAGTGAATAGCTTACCTGCACTCGAGAGTAAAGACTTACTATACAGCCCTGATCCGAGGAAAATATCCATTGCTGGACGAACCAATTTGAGTATTGACCATAAATTCCAGGTATTTATTTGGTAGTAATTTTCTATTTCTAAAAACTATATTGTTTTTTATTAAACCTAAATTGCTGGGCATGCTATATTGAGTTAAATTGAAGAAGTGGCCAAGGGTTTGTTTTCCTGGCTATTATATTGGCAGAATACTTCTGGTGTGGACAACCAGGATGATGTTTCAGGATTTAACATACTCATTAAACTAAGGTCGCTCACAGTTGACTCTTACCTGTCTTACTTACTTAAATGTTCAATTGAGAATATATAGCAGTTATTAAAAATTGCACCAGTTGTCCAAATACCACATACAGAGAATTACGGAAACATGTGTCATACAGTGTAGCTAGTAACTAGGAATGCTGTGTATATTGAGATGACCTATAAATTGGCTTTGAGTATAGGCAAATTTCCTGAAAAAAAAAAGAACAATTGATATTTTGGAACTTTCTTGCTTAGGGCTTATGGTCTGTTGTTTATATGACATTAGAAGTAACATACAGCTTGCATCTCATCCCAATTTAAATGAAAGTGAGCCTAACTAATCAGCATCTTAATGCTTAAAAAAAGTTAAATGCTTTAGAAAGTTAATTTAAAAAGAAAAATTCTAATATACAAAAAACATTATCAATTTTTGAACTTGCTAGCATTGATATTTTTCACTAATTTTAATTCACTATTATACTCATTTAAATTATTTGAAATATTTTTTTAAAAAAATTATCCCAGAGTAAGTTTAAAATTTCCCAAATCATGTTTGAATTCATTTTAGTCTTAAGGTAGGGTATTCATTTACAAAATTTAAACTATTTTCTTTATGATTTCTCATTTTTGAATCTTATGGTTTCCTCTTTAAAATATTGCTTTTAGGCCTCATTGTTGAAAGCTGGACAACGTGGTAGAGCCAGAAGGTACAATAACCGAGATATTCAATGGAACAGACAGGGTAGTGGTTATGGTATGCATTGTACCATTGACAATGAGGTCCGTGTGAATATTGGTTTAGAAAGAATAAAAAAAATAAGATGGTAAGTTTTTGTTATTTCAATTAAAAAAATGAAACTCTTTTGCATCTAGCTTTTTGAAATCATAAAGATTAACATTTCATTTATAATTTTAGTTAGTAACTTTAATGAGGTGTTCATGGTTGACCATAGATTGATATGAGGAAAAGATGGTTGAGGTGTGTCAGCAAAGATATACAAATAAACAAAACTTATTTTTGCTAACATTTCTCAGGGCTGAAAAAACAGAATGAGAGAACAACCTTAATGCAGAGAAGCATAAAAATAAAAATAAAATAATAATAAAAAAAACTTGTAAATATACATAACAATGATTTAAGTAGATAGTAGTTGATCGATAGCAATAGAAATAAAAATTTTTTTTTTTACTACGCCAAAGGAGGCATTTCTGCCATTTTGTTTCGTACAGCCCAGTAAAGTTTAGCTCTGCCGATGTACCTCCCGTCTGTAGTCAAGTCCGCTGTTGCCGCACATGCAAATATGTGATCGCCAGTCATCATCTCACCAACTCCACACAGGACACAGTCCGAAGATTCAGTCACTCCTATTCTCTTCAGGTGGTGCTGCAAATAGTCATATCCAGTAGCCAACCTGAAGCTGAAGAAATAAAATATAATATTGTAGAAATAAGAATTATACAAAATAAATGATAAAAATAATAAACAGAGTTCATGTAAATAAAGAAATAAACATATTGAAAGTTGTGGAAGAAAATATAAATAATGAGTAATGGAATTAGCTAAATGAGGTATGTAAGTAATGTATAAATTTAATGAAAAAACATTTAAATCAAAATAATGAAATTTATAAAAACAAAACGATATATATCATACAATGGGCAAAAAGAAAACAGAATATGTGTTAAAATGGATAAAAGATACAGAGTAATATAGTTGAGTAAAAATAATAAGCTAAAATAAATATAGAATGTCCCGAATAATGAATAAGAAAGGAATATAGAAGAAGAGATACGGAGAGTAGGGAAAAAAAAGAAAGAAATATTTTAAAAAGGCAGAAAGACTTACTTAGGCGAGAGTTCCGTCTAACTGAGTGGATACCAACTCATCCAGTAGGTAGTAGGTATACGTGTAAATGAATACGTTACACCAAGTGGAAATTTTTATTAAAAAGTGACTTGTATAACTAACAATGAAAGACTGTTTAGTTAAAATTTTATCTCATGTGTGTTACTAATTTCTTTGCATTAATCTTATTTTTAAAATTTAATTTTTTTTCCTGAAGTATTATTTTATATATTTATATTGATATATTGTTAGTTGACCGTAAAGATTTAAGAAGAACCATCTTCTTATATTTTTTATATAGATTTTGTTCTTGAGCTGATAAATCGATGTAAAACGAGTATCTGTATGACTTTGTTTTTAATTTTTTTTTTTTACTAAAAGGTTCGGGTCAAATGACCAGTTTTGGAAACTTGGAAAAATGATTTTTTACTACTTTTAATTATGTGTTTTTTTAACTAAATGTTTAAAGATTGTTGTTTATTTTGATTTAAAAAGTCTTAGAGTGATAAAAAAATAAAAATATTTTTATGTTTACCTCAAGTAGTTACCCTTGAAGGATAAGAAAGGATTATTTAATCCTCTTTTCCTATAATTTTACATACACAACAGTGTCAGTAATATAGAACCTGACCAAATTGTATACTTTTGTGAAACAAATCCATTAAAACTTACTTATCACTTATCGAGATCTAATCTTTAAATAAGAGTCAAGCAGTGTTATAAATTCTATTTCCTGGCTGACATCTTTATTTGCAATATGCTGTGGTAAACTGAATTCAAAGCATTCTCAAAGTCTATGTAATCATCAACTTGGCTCTAAGGGCGAAGGTGATGTGCTGATCTGAGAAAGAAAGAAATTTAGTCAAGATAGATCTTCTTGGAATAAATCTGTTATGTTGAATTATTATGTACGCCCTTACATATACTATTAATATATTGAATAAAATGTTTTCATAAATTTTGTGAATAATTATAAAATCAAAATTGGTAAGTAATTTGTGACGTTAGAAGCATTTCCTTTCAAAAAACAGAATTTATACTTGTATTTTTTACTTATGTTGGAAAATTCTTCATTCTAATTGATAAATTAATCAAAAATTCTAATAGTAAGTAAATTTTTATTTTCCTTTATAATCGATACTAGAATTCCATCTGACCCCTTAGATTTGGAAGTGTTAAGATTCCTAATACCAAATTGTGAAAAACATTTTATAAATTTTGTTATATTATATTATAGTTAATAGAAGTTATGTTATACCTTAGGTTCAATAAAGGCCTTAATAGGCAGCAAAAAGAAGCAGTGAAGAACGTGCTGCTAGGAGAAGCCAGGCCGTTGCCATACGTTATATTTGGCCCGCCAGGCACTGGCAAAACAGTCACGGTTGTTGAAACCATTTTGCAGTTACATGCTCTCATTCCGGAAAGTAGGTGTGTATTTGTTTCCATTTCTGTTGTTTATTTGGTCCTTCCCATAACCTGCAGTTATAAACATCAATAGGGTGTTGTACAATTTAAGACACACAATTTTTTGTGTCACAATTTTTTTTAGCTTGTTTTATGAATGATATATATCATATTTAATGTGTTGTATACAATATCATGTTATTAAACTATGAATACTGTGTGTATATATATTATGTAATAATTAAAAAATTATTTAAATGAAATAAAAAGAATTTTAGTAGTTTTAACTAATTTCAAATATAAAAGATAGCTTGGGTTCAAATTAAAAACTTTAATATTAAATAGATAATAGAATTTTATTTAAATTTTATGACATAATAGACTCTTCTCTCAGGGCGGGTTTCCAGGCAATCAGAAACAGACGACACTTTACTACTAATTACACTTAAACTTAATAGCTATTTTACAAATGTAATAAATTCCAGTTAAAAACAAAACTAACCAAATACGCAATCTTCCCTTGACGATTGATGATTGTTGATATCCTCTTGTCTATCATGCTATGTCCAACCCATAACAATGGCTTCCAGTCTTTCCCGCTTCTAGCCGACCGACGTCCTCTCACCACGTCAGCTAAATCAAGAGAGCCCATTTCCTCTCCTCTATTTTGAATCTTTACCGGTCAATCCAAAAACAATCGATTGTAGTACATTCGCTCTGCTTTATTTGCTATGATTTACAATGTAAATAGTTTATAGATAATTGTTATGTTCTTCTATTTCTTCTTTGATTATTCTTTTTCTCTAATTATCGTATAGAAACAACAAAAGTTGAAAAATTTCAATCTATCTCAACACAAACACTTCGGAAGGACGCGCACCACCATCTTCCTTGTGTTGCGTATTTATTTTAAACAATGAAAACTGGTTAGCTTGCTTTTTGATTTAAAATAACAAATAAACAATACTGAAACGATATATATAAAATAAAAACATAACTAAAATCATTTATATGTAAATATCAACTATTGATTAAAAAAG